>NW_007259429.1:102203-261522 GCF_000164805.1 Carlito syrichta
GAACATGTGATACTCAGCTCTTTGTTTCTGTGAGAGATCACTCAGTATTATAAACTCTAGTTCCATCCAGGTTGCTGCTAAGTTCAGGATTTTGTTCTTCTTTATGACTGCGTAACATTCCATTGTGGATATGTATCACATTTTTTATCCAGTCCTCTTTTGATGGGCAGTACAGTAGGTTCCATGTTCTTGCTATTATGAACAATGCTGCAATAAGCATACGTGTGTAGGTATCTTTTTTATAGAGTGATTTTAGTTCTTCCAGGTATATTCCCAGTAGGGGCATTAAGGGGTCATATGGAAGGTAGATTTTTAGAACTTTTAGGAATCACCACACTGATTTCCACAGAGGCTGTATTAGTTTACGCTCCCACCAACAGTGTAGAGGTGTTCCCTTTTCACCACATCCTCTCCAGCATCTGTTATTTTATGAGTTATTGATGATTGCCATTCTGACAGGAGTTAGGTTGTACCTCAGTGTAGTTTTAATTTGTATCTCCTTGATGACTAGTGAGGCTGAACATTTTTTCATGTATCTGTTGGCTGCTCGTATGTCTTCTTTTGAGAACTATCTATTCATATCCTTTGCCCACTTTGTAATGGGGCTGTTTGTTTCTTTTTTTCTTTTCAACATATTTGAGTTCCTTGTAGATCCTAGACGTTAGGCCTTTGTCAGACATGGAGTTGGCAAATATTTTCCTCAGTCTGGGGACTGTCTCCTTACTCTCTTGAACAACAATACAGGGATTCATATGGAAATATAAATAGTCAAGAATAGCCAAAACAATCCTCAGCAAAAAAAAATCAAAGCGGGAGGTACCACACTCCCAGACTTTAAACATTATTATAAAGCTGCAATAATCAAAACAGCCAGTATTGGTACAAGAACAAGTATATAGAACAATGGAAGAGAATTGAGATTCCAGAAGCAAAACCTCAATTTCTCAACCAACTCATATTTGACAAAGCCTTCACCACCAACCACTGAGGAGACAAGAAACTATTCAATAAATGGTGCTGGGAAAACTGGCTGAAAACATGCAGAAGATTTAAACAAGACCTCTATCTATCCCCATACACAGAATTTAACTCTAAATGGATCAGAGACCTAAACATAAAACCTCAAACTATAAGAACCTTAGAAAATACAGGAGACACCCTTATGGAAGTTGGAACTAGCAACCAATTCCTGAGCAAAACTCAAAATGCCTAGGCCATAAAAGATAAGATAGACAAGTGGGACCTCATCAAACTGACAAGCAAAGCCAAAGAAATAATACCTTACTAAAAAAAAAAATCCAACCAGAATTATTCACTAAACCAAGTGCCTATATTTAATTTTTCATGTATTTTCAAAGTAATTAAGGAGCTACTGATCTGGAGAATGGTGTCTAACCAAGTGCATCTGAGTGTGGATCTGAGGTTAGCTAGGTAAGAAACATCGTGGAACCCCAGACTTGACTTTCCTGTACTAAGATACCTACACACTTCTGTTTCCCATTCTTGGTCCAAGAGTAGAATACCTGGGGTATCACAAAATAGGCATAAAAGACAGGTGTCTTCTGTACTGACACTGTGTGGATTATGTGGATTATATGCTTCTTGTCTGTAGATTCTTTCTCAAGCCTAAGTAAACCTGGTACTGTTTAAAGCCTGTTGTGTTCTGTAAATTTGATTTTTCAATCTGAACCAAGAGCCATAAACCAAATTACATGGCTTGTAGACTCGTGTGTGTGTGTGTGTGTGTGTGTGTGTGTGTGTGTGTGCGCGCGCGCATGTGTGTGTGTGCTATAGAGTGCCATCAATTTAACCAGTCTTGTAAATACATTTTATTTTAAGCTTACAGGAAATTGTGGTTAGGTATTTAACAACCAGAGGAAAATAACTAAGCTTGCAATACATTCAGATAGTGGTGGGTGAGATTTTGGAGGGGAAGATATTTTAGGATTGTTTGGTCAAAGAATAGTATCAGAATGATAATGCTGGGGTCACCTGCAGAAGGGGGACAAAGATTAGATGGATAAATGTGAGATTTCTACAGTCAAATATGTTTCATGCTAATTTTCAAAAGCTATAGAAGATCTAAAATGTTTACTAATAATAAGTCAGCACGATAAGTTTTCTAAGGAGTAAAATCAAAGATAAGTCATATTGCCTTTTAAGATATAATATACAATTAGTGGCACTACCAGAATGATAACATTTATAATACATAATTTCATTCAATGTATGAGCTTTACAAAGTTAATAAGATTAATATATTAGAAGTTAATATTCTTTAACTAATGAAATTGCTGCCTCCAAGTTAAAAAAAAAATTTAAACTATTGTAATAGTAACTACATAACTTTTCCATATTACAATGGCCGTTCTAGGAAAAATGTGGAGTCACCTCAAATACAGAAACAAAGTTTCTAGATTCAGATACACCTGGGCTGGAGCCTTCAGAATATCACCTCCTAATTTTCATGAAAAAATGAGCAAGCTCCTTATCTAAAATAAGAATAATTATAAAATATCTAGCTAATTGTGAAGATATTATAAAGTAGAAATTATGAGTTTGTTGAAAATTGCTTCTCAAATTATGTTTTCTTTCCTCATTATTCATAGTTGAATTAGTAGATATTCTCTTGCATTGGGCTACTTATTGAATGAAACATTCTGAAATCACTGTGAACTTATTTTTTTCATATTTAAGTTGCTTATTACTGATGGCCATTAAACTGGAAATACATATGCCAAGAGTACTTGGAGACCTCAGATGTCTTTAGAGAATGCAATATTCTCTAAATTGTGATAGACTGTTTTCTAAATGTAGTTGTAATAAAACCAAATAACTTACTGTGAAAAATCATGAAATTTCCGTTTTTCTGCCTTCCATTTCACTTTCAGCTTTTCTGTTACCACACACACATACAAACATGCACACTATATCTTAACAAGAATTTTCCTGGGGTGAGAAAACCTCTAGAGTTTCAAATTATGAGATAACTTGAAATATTATTATAGGTAAGGAGAAAGTGAATGACTTTAATGAATAGAGAGGGAATGTTCTAACAACACAGGTGCATTATCATTTTTAGCTTTTATCAAATTTAAGAATAATATAAAGATTCTTTTATCTGATAGATTTTCATATGTCTTATTTATATCACAAGATGATTTTGGCTCATTATTCAAAAGAAGTTGAAGGAATTAAGTGGAAATACTAAAAGCCTATTATCATTAATCTATTATATGAACAGTTTCTCTATACAGAATTTAAAATCAAAGATAAAAATAAAATTGATGATGCTAACACTTTTATTACTCTGGTAACAAGTAATAATCATGCAAATAAATGCCTAATTAACATACCTATTCGATTTTACCAAAGTACAAATTTTCAACAATATAATTTGCTTATCAATTAAAATATGTAATAAAATTATTTTGATCAGTTGTATGTGACTAAAATTTTAATGGTTATTCAATCCAGAAGGAAAAAAATTAACACTTAGAGTTTCGTGGCAATAGGATATTCAAATTATTTTTAATTTAGCAATACATTAATTTTTAGACAAGTAATTTGATAATCAAGAGGTTTTATGAAGATTAAATTATATTAATAACTTAAATCGTCTCTGAAGAAAATATAATGAAAAAAGTCAAAGAAGGCTAAGAAAAGAAGGAACAATCTAAAATGTCTGACTGATTATTTGTTCTTTAGAAGAAAAAGTTTTAAAAATTTAGAAGGTTCAGGAAATGAGAACATAAACATCTTAAGGCCTCTAATAATCGTAAATGTAGAAAACTTACAGAATTTAAGTAACTTACAGAATAACGTACTCATGTTTCAAAGATTTATTTGGCATTTACTATGTATCAAAAATATTGTCAAGCCTTGGACAAATAAAACATAGCTTCTGCCTATAAAGCAATTAGAAACTCTTATGGAGAGACAATCATGTAGCAATACATAATATATGTCATTTATTTAAGTATTAGGGATTGTACACATTGTACAAAGTTGTTTTCTGAGGAAACGAGAATTATAGGAATTGCATAGGCTCCTCTAAAGTGAAATGACCGACTATGCTAATTTTATTGAAATAGATTATTATATGAAAATGTTTTGTTGTAGAACAAAATAAAAATATTTGAATTAGTCAACTTCTATCATGACTTTTAGGTGATTTCTGGTTCACATCTATTTCTAAGGCAGATTTGGGATTTACTGTTTTTGGGTTTTTTTGCTTTGTTTTTTTCTGTACCAAAGTATTAAGTAAAGGTTAAAGTACAGCTTTTCCTAGCTATACATGAGGAATAAATTTCAGTATCCTAGGTGTATACCGAAATCCACATATTTCTTTTTTGTTTTCCCAGGCCAGGGTCTGTTATGTTCGCCTATCTCTGTGACTCAGATCTGCATTTCCTGGCCTTAGAATTAGCTTTTTTCATTTATAATTAAAAATTTTTTGCAAAACCCATAAGGAGAGGCAAAAAGAAAAACCAATAAAGTTTTATTTGCTTTTCAGTATATATGATATGTGTTACCCTCTAGTTTGCTGGGATACTTGTACCTAAAGTAGCTGTACCGCTGGGCAAGTGCTGTGTCCTCTTATCAGGTTCAGCAGTCAGAAATCGTGTATGTGTACAAAAAGTCATCCCTCTGTGTGTGTGAATGTCATATCTTATAAATATTTTATTTTATTTTATTTATTTGATAAAAAAAATCCATGTATGAGCAAAAAGCCATGTTGTCCAAGGATCAACTTCATAATTACTAATGCACTGGTATTGATTAATATAATAGCATAATGCAGAATTGCTGAAATTCAAGTCATCTGCATTTAAAAAAAAACCTACATGTATTTGCTGTCAAGTTATCAAATGTTGTGGATCAAAATTTGCAAATATTTAACAATCTTGATTCAGGATTTATAGAAACATCTTGATCTAATTAGGAAAAATTAGTAAAACAGATTATGTAATCTATAGGATAAGCTGCAGAGAAACAGAACAGTCCCTGATTACATTTTACTCCTCCTGTTATGATTATTTTGCTCGGTAGATACCAAAACAGAATAAAAGTCACTATGGCATGTGAATAATAAAAACAATACACAATATTATTATTCTAATCTAATCCTTCTGAAAAATGTTGTAGAATCAGATGTAAGATTATGAGCAGATTTAAGAAAAATAATTTGTGTGCAAGGATGATTACATATAAAATATTAAATAAAAATATTCGATATTTAACTATATAAGATATTTTATCATTAATAAAACCAAATATTGACTTTAATTTAGTATTATACAATTATTTATATTAAAAGTATTAATATTACATGTTGCAATATTGAAGTTTTTTATTCCCTTTGATGAGTGTTTTAATTCAGGAACAAGTCTTATCTAAAGAACAGCTCTAGGATATTCACTGTCACTTTAATTAGACATTGTACTGGAAGCTCTAGTCAACTGCAATAAAGCATAAATTAAAATCTAAAGATAGAAAAGGAGACCATATTTCTGTCCTTACTCAGAAAACATATGAATGCCTATGTAGAATAGCAAAACAATATTTTCAATAAAACAACTAGAATAAATATGTGTATTTAATAAGATCACTCCATTTGAGGACAATATTAAAAAATCAACTGTATGTCTAAATATCAACAATTCTTCTAATTACCTTTAATTATACTATAGGAAGTTTTTCTTCTCTTGCCTAAATTCCAGTTTGTCTCCTGTCCAGGATGGAAT
Organism: Carlito syrichta; assembly: GCF_000164805.1. Lineage (NCBI taxonomy): Eukaryota > Metazoa > Chordata > Mammalia > Primates > Tarsiidae > Carlito > Carlito syrichta. Next base: position 107,951 of record NW_007259429.1, read on the forward strand.
GGGCCCTGGATGTGTAGAGACTCTTCCTCCTCACCAATGCCTTTCTCTTTGGAAGCAGGACTTCCAGAAATGTCAAGGTACTGCCCAAACTCCATAATCCTAGGAGGGGAGGATGAAGGACCATGGTAGTCTCAGAAACCTGGTCTTGGACACCTACTTCGGTTGACTTGGGCGACCAACTTCATAAACAATTAGTCACTCTTTTTTTTGGTTATTAGCGTGGAAACTCCAATGTTCTTCCTCCTCTGCCAATTGCACATGAATTCTCTGGCCTTGGGCTCAAATTTTTTTCATCAATAATTTTCCAAAACATACCCATCAAGAGAGGAAAAAGAAAAAAAAAATAATGACGGTTTTGTTTTTCAATATATGTGATATATGTGCCACTCTAATTTGCTGGGCTCCTTGTAAGGAAGGTGATAGTACTACTGAGTAAGTGCTACGACCTTGAGTACTGAGTCTTATCTGTCACTGTCTAAGACACCTCCAGTCTGGGGGTCTGCAGTCCCAGGGGCAACTCCTTTTCTTGAGTAATAAGATCACGGAAGATGGGCTCCCAACAATAAACATAGTTTTGTATTGATAAGAGATAAATACAAAAATAAAGTTTTTTATTGACCAAAGAGAATGATTTCTAAACTAAACTCTTCCACAGAAACATTCCATCATCTCTTTGAAAACTATTGGTAGACTTATACCAGTTACTGAGTTCTTTGTCTAGTTCTGCTAATGATGAGATATGTGATTATTTATTTAATTTTTCAGAATCTATTTTATATTTTGGAAAAAAGGGAAATAGTAGAGCCTATCCAACCTGTTTTTTTTTCTCCCAAAAGCAGAGTTTATGGATATGTATATATACATGCATACAAGGATCAAACTTTATACACCTTCCCCCCAAATTAATTTTACCTTATGTTAATTTAAAGTATAGCATGCTTTAAAAATCTAACGGATTAATTTTTAAGTGAAAGTGCAAATATTTCTAAGATTTTTTGGTGTGCAACTATAAGATAGTTTTGAAGAATAATATTGACAAAAATTTTCGGACTTTTAAAAGCATATTTTATGTATGAGCATAAATTCATGACATAATAGAGGAGCATGGTCTATCAGTTCATTTGAACATAAAGATTCAGTTACTGATAATTCATTAGGAATGAAAATTTGGTTAAATTGAGTCATCCGTTGTTAATAGCCTGTGGTGTAATAAGACTTGCCATGAACAGGTGATGATTACAGTACTTAGCACTTATGGAGAATAAAAGTATAGTGACTGTAATCATTCTAAAAATTACTTCCTAGGTGTCATACTGTTAATTACAGTTCAAGGAATTAGCATCTGGTTGAAGTTATGGGTGTAGCTTTGAAGAATTGGCGTTACAGGAAATGCATTTAAAGAACCTTTAATCACGATATAAAATGTTCTCTTCTTGGCTTTGGGTACTCTTGTACTGTATGTCACACCTGGTGTTTACTAAAAGTGTCAACATATAAAAACCAATTGATGCTGTTTTTTTCTTCAGTGGAACGAGAAAAACTGTATTATTTTACCCTGTACACATTATGATTCTTAAAAATGGCTAAAATTGTGGGATCTTTAATGAATTTTAAAGTTTCCGTACCACAGAAGGTGTTACTCAGATATAATAGTTTGGTGTGACTTATAATCAATATGTAAATGAGATATGAAGTTACCAAGGAAAAGTAAATGGCATTAACTTGTTTTTTAAGTAGATTGCATGAAGATAAAGTGTTTGTGAAGAGATTTTGTGAAAACCATTTTATGCCCACTGATCCATTGACAAGGAGGCATTTTAAGGATTATCCTGAAAGTACTGGAATTATCTTGGATTTTTTAATTTGGAAGTTAGTGTTCAAAAAAGAAAATAAAAAGACAATTCAGAAAAAGACACATATTTTATCAGATATGCAATATATATAGCATTTAAATATTAGTAAAAAAGATTTTTCCCTAAAACAATGGGCAATAGGCCAATATTTGAAAAAATAAAAAGGTTGATTAAAATATAAAAGCAAATATTTAATTACAAAAATAAGTAACAGCCATTGCCAAACCATCACCGCCATTGCCTTGCTCTTTGAGCTATGGCCAGGCCATTTTTTTCCTTAATCTTTGGCTCCCTTCCCTAACTTGGGGAGGCAAATTTTCTCTTTCTCTCCCTCTCTAATTTACTTTCTAAATAAATTACACTTTCTAATCAAAAAAATAAATAAGTAGCAGTTTTTAAAAGTTTTTAAATGAAAAATGATAATCTGTAACCTTCCATATGACTGAGCAATACCCCTATTAGGAATATACCTGGAGGAACTCAAGTCATTCCACATAAAAGATACCTGCACACACATGTTTATTGCAGCACTATTCACAATAGCAAAAACCTGGAATCAAAAAAAAAGAAAAAAAAATGTGGTGCATATGCACAATGGAATATTATGCAGCCATAAAGAAGGACAAACATATGAACTTCACAGCAACTTGGATGGATTTAGAGTCTATCATACTCAGCGACCTATCACAGAAACAGAAAACTGAGTATCATATGTTCTCACTCATAAGCATACCTTGAACAATTATCATAATACTATAAGAAAGGGATTGGCAGTAATGGGAACCTGTCAGGAGAGAGGAGGCACACCTCATTGACAAGGATACCTGCATAATGAACATTTGTATACCTAACCCTGAATTGTACCTCACATTTTTAAAATTTAAAAAATTTTAAAAATGATAATTTGGAATCAATTAAAAAAATGAACTTATATGACTCCAAACAAACTAAAACTTTTATCATATTATTTTATAAAAAAAATAAACTAACAAAAAGTATAAGCAGGATGTATACAATCTTCAAAATTTAGAAATATTATAACACACTTTTACTAAAGGTAGAAGGCTGGTGGTGGCCACTACAGTGGTTTTGTCAGAGGCCGAGCTGAGGTGGCCATTGAGGGGCTCTCAGGGACTCTCTTCTGCTCTGTGATCCCCTCCAGGCCCACAGACTAGCAGCCCACACTTGCCAATTTGAGTTAGAGGAACAAGGTCCCTGAAGCTGATGGTCCCTTTAGGATTTAAACATTTTCTCAGGCGTTTACCATAGAATAAAGAACACAAACAACTAAGGGTTGTTTTCCCACGACAAAGTTATAGATCACTTAAGCATGTGGTTCTGTTACCGCTGCCAAGACGTTTGATATAAAGCCTTTGGGCAAGGTATGCTGTAGAATGGGCTGCAAATGTGGCTTCCTCTCAGCAGCTATTTTGGGCCTCATTCCACTGTTCTACCAGGTTTCCTAGTGTCCTGGAAATTGAATAGGGTAGCTGAGGACGAGGAAAAGGAGAAATAGAAGAAACAAGAGTCAAGAAAACATTGCAAAAGTCAAATGACTTAAAAAAAAGATTGAAGGACTGAATAAACTTTGCTATCAGAGGACACTTATTTGGAAAATTACCAGCTGTAGGAGCCACCAAGGTTTTTTCTTTGCGCTACATGACAGTATTTTTTAGTAATAAAATCTGACCAGATGGAAAAATCATCTTAGTGCTAATTTCCATACTGTGATTACTTTAGACTTGGGTGTAGACATTTGTACCAACAAATGTTCAAAGTTATTGTAAGTTAGCATTTATTATGCTACAAATTTATTTGCCATATCGCCGCTTATGAACTTAAATGAAAAATATCCTGAGGAGAAAAATTGTATTTTGAACTTTATTCAAATAATGGTTTAAAATGAGTTCTGTTTTGGACAAAGAAAATTATGAATGTCAGTAATATTTGTCTTCTCAGAGGTGAAAATTGTGTTTTGGCTTAAAAGAATACAGTACATTAATCACATCTTTTATAATTATTGCTTATTTCTTGGAACAGAATCATTTCTGGATTTCTCAAAGAAAATAATGTCAATCAGTAAGTAGATCAATGTTCTGTATTTTTTTTAATTTTAGCCTTTGAGATAAATGATTAGTAATTGCCAATACATTCTGAATTTTAATCCCAATTCTTTTTTTTTTTTTTTTGTGAGTTGGAGTCTCACTCTGTCGCCCAGACTGGAGTGCAGTGGCCGCTTCCGGCCACCGCAGCCTCGACCCGCCGGGCTCCGGCGATCCTTCCGCCTCCGCCTTCCGAGTAGCCGGAATTACAGGCGCGCGCTACCACGCCCGGCTGATTTTTTGGTTTATTGTAGCGATGAGGTCTCGCTGCCCAGGCGGGTCTCGAACCCGCGGGCTCAGGCAATCCACTCACCTCAGCCTCCCAAAGGCGCAGGATTACAGGCTGAGCCACCGAGCCCGGCCCTAATCCTATTTTTAAAAACACTCATTATCTTGACTAAGATGAGAATTGCACCACTGGTTATAACAATTTTCGTGATTATGAACAAAAATTAGAGCTGATGTGTTAAAAAAAAATAACACTGATTTAAAGCTCGCAGTAAAAATGACAAACATTGTAGTACCATGATACCAGTTTACTCTTATTTGTGCTAAGTACAAATGTGAAATAGTGAAAATGTCTTAGATAATTTGCTGACTTTATAGTTACAACTGTTGATTTTAATGTATTCTTTTGTTAATTCATGTGATGATGATGACCTAAACTTTTGGATCAAACAGGTTCAAGGTGAAAATTAAAACTTCAAGTTTCTCTCAATGAACATTTAAAGAGTGATAGCTAAGTCACACCTCTTAAGTGGCAAAAAACAAAAACAAAAACAAAAAAAACCCTAAAATTTGGAAAAAATGTTATTGGGCATATAGTAATTGGACTCAAAAGGTAAATTATATCACAATAACAATATGCTATAATTAGATGTAAAAACTAAAGGATATCTTCATCAGTTAAGCAGTATAAATAAAACTTATTATCTTAGTAATTTTAATCACTACCAGTATTTAATAGCTTATTAATGTTTTTCCATCTCTGATAATGAATTTTAAGTTCCAAAAATTGCCCAACAACTCTAATTTAAAACTAAAACTAGATATTGAAATAATTTTTTTTTCTTTTTTTTTTTTTTTAATAAAGAGAGGGAAAGGCTTACTAATCTAATCTTTTTTTTTTTTTTTTTTTTTTTGGTCAAACAATAAGCAAAAAGAAAATTAAATAGTATCACCAAGAATGAACATAATCATTGAATAGACAAATACAGGGATTTAAACAAATATTAAATTACCAAAATAATTAACTACAATAAAATATAAATTTCTAGAAGTGATATCAAAAATTGTACAATGATTGTGTATTGAGAAATGTGTAATGAAGTGGGACTAACAAATTCATCGAGTAATAACATATTAATGGGGGTTCTTTCTAAGGTAGTGAAATATCTTTTGAGAAATATACACTTATAAAAAGGAGTCACCTGAATAACAATTTATGTAAAATAATTTAAGATTTTTAAACGGTAATAACATGACTAGTATGACGATATTCAGAATGACATTTCAATAAAACTAATAATAGTAATTATATTATGTAATACTATGACATCATTAAAAATCTACTTTTATAGCAGCTATGGAAATACATAATATACATAGAAAGAAAAAACTTACCTCTATAGAAAAAAATGGACAGAAAATAAATGGACAATATTTATAGGTAAAATGATATATTTAATTTTTATTTTATCCATTGCCTTTACTTTTTATGTTTATTTAAATGAATATATATAATTTATATGTTTTCATTTTTATTTTACTTTTCATGGAGCAATACATTTTTAGTTAAACAGAAATATTTAAAAGTTGGTAGAATTTATTATCTACCCAAACACAGGTGCCTCATCTGAGGTAACCCCTATCTAAACTTGATATTATTCTTCCTAATATTTCTGTGAATTTACATGCATGAATTTTTTTTCCAATAATGGCATATAGTTTAGTTCTGTTGCTGGCACGTAATTTATTAATTAATTCAATAATTTATTAATTGAACAGTTGTATTTCAAGAAGGAACATGTGAAGTAAAAAAGAAAAGAAAAGCAATACCCTTGTGTACCTTAAATCTTAGTGTACTAGAAACACAAATTAAATAGTTAAATATGTAAGATGCAAATAAGTAAAAATAAATATGTAGCATGTGAATAAATATTAGACACTACAGAGAAAGGTATAACAAAGTAAGAGATTAGGGTAGTCAGTTTTGTGTTTCTCTGTGTGTATGTGCCTGTGCATGCACTTACATAAGCATTCTCTTTTAAATACAGAGTAAGGCAGTGTGTCACTGTCAAATGATCTTTGAACTTAAGCCTGGAGGAAAAGGGGGAGCAACTTGTGTGACCATCTGAAAGAGTGACTACTGGAACATGCTACAGTGCTGGACTAATTTTTGATTTATTGTAAAAACGAGGTCTTGTCAATTTGCCCAGGCTGGTCTCAAACCTGCGGGCTCAGGCAATCCACTCACCTCAGCCTCCCCAAATGCTAAGATTACAGGCTGAGCCACGGAGCCCAGCCTACAAAATAATTTTAAATGAAAGATCTAGTCTAATTTTAAAAATCAATGTCAGTAAAATATTTTATTTATTTATTCTTGGTATTTTAAAGAATATTTGAGCAAACTTTCAATGTCTTTAAAAAATGATAGTTTTTTGCTCATTTTAGTAAAATATGAAAACAAAGGTCCAATAATATCTTAAAAATCTGTTGGTCATACTTGCTGAGATTTTGACTTCATTAGCATGCTAATGTTTTCACAAGGGAATTGATGAAATTTAGTGCATTTTAGAGCAGTTTGATTTATCATAATATCTCCTTGTTGGTAAATTAAACAATATGCCTCCTCATATGGAGAAACAAATTATTATTTTTTTAAGTAAATTAGTCTCTAGACTTTATATATCTCTCTAGTTCCTGGAATATGTATCTGTTCCCCTTTAAGAGAAAAGACTCAAAAGTGCTTCTATTTACACTGGGCCATTCTTTCAGAATTTATTTCTGTTGTGCCTTATAATTTCTATTTTTTTCTGGTTGACAACTGTCTGCATTTGGTATGTATATTAGTTAGTTTTAAATTTTTAAATTAACTAAACATTTTTCAAAGTTTGCAGTATTAAATAACTTTATAAGTTTTGAAATATTTACTTCACTTGAATCAGTATACCATTCTCCAGTTCTTCCTATCTCACCGGTCAAGTATTTAAATGATCTCTTTTTGATTCCTCTTTCTTAACTCAACATTTGCAAGTGTCCTAGAGTTCAGTTTCTGGGATTTTTCTCTCCCTATGCAATATTCATATGTTACCTTTGGCTTAAAAACCACATATACACAATTTTAAAATTAATATCCCCAAATCAAAATGCCCCTTCTGAGCATCTGAATTTTCTAGTCAATATAAATATTAAGTAATTTAACTAGACTTACTTAATGTTAAGGTTAATAATAATGAAAGACATCTCAAACCTAATCTATCCAAAACGGAGCATTTATTTTTAATCACAAAAATTGTATCCCTCCCTAGTCTAACCACTTCCAAGATGAAACCATAAATCATATAGTATGAAGTAAAAATAAATAAATAATAAATTTAATTAAATAAAAATCTAGGAATCAAGTAATTCCTTTTCTCACAATTTTTTTTTTATCACGTTTGTGACCAATCATAAATCAATTTATTTGTAACAGTTTCTAAATGAGTTCTAAGGAATTTTGTCTTCATAAGACTATTTGATCATATTAAGTAACATGACAATTTTCAAAGATTAGCTAATGATATAGACCAGAATCTTCGTCACCTAATTGTTCTTTATTTTTTTCTCCTCCTGAAGCCTAGTGTTTTTATGCATGCACATTTATGTATATGTGTGTTTAATTCTACATTTTTCTATGTATAATGAGCTTGTGATAATTATTTTTGCATTTTGTTTACAAAGATCTAGATTATTTATAACTTTTTGCTTTTTTCACCTTCAAGGTTAATTATTGTTTCTTTAAGATTTATCAGTTTTTCTTTCTTTCTTTGTTTTTTCAGCCATATGAGTGGTATGATATTCTTCAGATTTAGAGGCTAATAAGTATACATTTAAACCTCAATAATTTAATTTATGTTTGTACAGAAACATGAAGTTTATGGTTGAAAAAAATTTGATAAAAACATTTTTAGTATGTGAATTAAGACGTTAGATAGAAAATAAAGAGATAATTATTTTATTGGTTATCTAATACAGTCTTTCATTAAGAACACTAATATTCCTCTAAATTAGTCCCATAATTAAAACCTAAAAATATCTACTTCAATACAATAAATTGTGTCTACTATAGTTCCAAGATATGCCTTATGCACATTCAGATTTTGCAGCCTTCAGAATAGATACTTGTTTGAATATTTTGGAAGGATTTGACAATGTATTCGATGTTCACATTGTTAATGCCATATTCAGAATACCTATTATAATTCTGAATACTTCCTTAAGTTTAGAATTATTTTATTTTAATTAAATTTCTGCTTAAAATTTTGAAGAAACATGAAAGAAAATAGTTCAGAATTGTGATCATGACTAATATGCACATAAGAGAGTATAATCATATACTTACACAGATGTGAACACACAAACAAATCATATCCATAGTTCCTCTTTATTCATTTACGTTTATGAGTGCCTGGTATATCTCAAGTAAGTCTTCATATAGCATTTCAAGCAAAATTCATTAAGACACAGAGAACTTCCCAGGAGTCCACCGAGTTGTTTCCAGGAGACATTCAAATGACCACATAATATGGAAAGCAACTCCAAAATTTGGTTTTCTTCCATGGACTTATTATGGAAACTGGATTTTATCAAGAAAATTAAACAAAGCTCATCTTTATATGTACATGGTAAGAAAATACTGGAGGGGGGAAACCTGTGAGACCATTTATTGTTTTATTCTTGTTGCTTATTTGTTTTGTTTTCTTAGAAGCTTACAAGATAAATTGTCCTTTATTCCACACATAAGCATTATATTTTGTAATATACACCCTTTACTGTATTGGGAATAATTAGTAAAAACTATTATCTTCCCAATTAATTAATGCAAAGTGCTACAATATGCTGCAAAGGCACTTATAAATCTTTGCATACATTTAAATTTTACAAATGTTCTCTAAAGAACGAATTTTTATGATTTATATTCCTCTAAAATATGTAAAGTATTTTACAATAGTTTAATGACATTTAAATGCTAATTAATGACACTTAACAGAAATCAAGGGTTTTCATATGATGGGCTCAAAGTGGCAAGAAAATAGCTCATTTATTAGAGCGTTACAACTCTGTAATTTAATATTGTACCCCATATTCTTTAGCAAACTGATTTTAAACATAGCCTGGGAAGAGTTATTAGAGTTGATGAAGACAATTAAAATGCTAGACTTTATTAGGTCACTAAGATTGAAAAGTGTAAGAAAACATAAAATAGAAAAGTATTATCCTATAACTCAAACACACATCAAGCTTTATCCTGATGAGTTTAATAATTTTCACTTTGTTTTGACAAAATATGCTGTTTGAAAGATAATTTTTTTTTTTTTACAAAACAAGAGCAACATAACAATTAAAAGTAGCACCAAAATAGCTGCCATCTGTCATTCTTTTGGTTTTCCATGTCAGAGATTCCATTAGGCACCAGGCTGCAGAGCAGGAGGTGAGCAGCAGGTGAGCAGAGCTCCACCTCATTTCAGATCAGCAGCAGCATTAGATTCTTACATGAGTGCAACCCCTACTGTGAACTGTGAATGCCAGGGATCTAGGTTGCGTGCTCCTTATGAGGGTCTAACGCTTGATGATTTCCTCACCTCCACTGCATCCATGGAAAAAATTGTCTTCTATGAAAGCTGTCCCTGGTGCCAAAAAAGGTTGGGACCACTGTTTTAAGTTTAGACTTATTTAAATGACTATTGGGTTTACAGTTTTTTCTCCTAAAATAATAACGCAACATCCTTTTATTTATCTAAATATCAAAATTTCAAAAAAACCATAAAATGAAACAGAATATTAAACACCTACAAGCATGTGTGTGTTTGTCAATAACAATGACTGGTAATTAAACAGACATGTAATGGTAATGATATTGAGGATGCACGCATGTTGCAATAAATTAAAATAATTGGCTTGGAGTAAGGAGAAATGATTTAATTCCTTCACAATTATGTTACCTTGAGTAAGAACCCTAATGTCTCTGAAATTTGAGTTAATCACACATATGACAAAATTTAGCTAACTTTAAATATAGTTATGCTTGCTATTAATATATTATAGGCAAAATTACTTTGTATACCATAAATAGCAGCACAAAGTAAAACACTGTATATATATTATTTGTATATACATGCATATGCAGAGACCATTTTACTTGTAAAATAAATATTGCAATATTATATCATATTTAATGTCATATGACAATTTAAGACTCTAGATGAATTTCTTAAAATATTTTCTATATTTTCCTTGAAAAACTATTTTGAACTTCATTCCACGTAGAACTTCAATGAACTTCATTGACTATTATTTTGCCATATCAGGTATTAAAACTTGTATCCTAAAGGCTCTGCTACTTCATTTCTTTTTTCATCACTGTGTCCTCTCAATCACACTGAGTAAATTATAGAAAAGGGATTTAAATGTAGCATACTGATTAAGAGTATGTAACTAGAGACCAGAAAAACTAGACTTGCATTACTGTTTCTATTCCACATTACTTCTGAGCCTGTTTCCCCATTCAAAAAAACTGAAATACTTAATATTGTTTTTCCCAGAACGTCATATAAATGAATCACATAATATGTAGCCTTTTAAAATTATCTTTTTTTCACTTAGCAATATAAGCTTAAGTTTCTGCTTAAGCTTATAGTAATATAAGCTTATGTCTTTTCATAGCTTGATAGCTAATTTCTTTTTAGTGCTAATATACTGTTGTCTGCATATAACGTATTTTGTTAAGAATTTCTTATCCTATGTTAATCAGAGGTATTGGCCTGAAACTTTCTTTCTTTGTGGTGTTTTTGTCTGACTTTGATGTCAAAGTAATGCTGGACTTGTAGAACAAGTCTGAAAGTATTTACTCTTTTTAAATTTTCTTAAATAGTTTGAGGAGAGTTGGTATTTGTTCTCTAAATATTTGGTAGAAGTCAGTGAAACCATCAGGCCATGGGCTTTTGTTTGATGGGAAACTTTTTATTATTACTTTTTTTCTCAGTGCTCAGTATTGATCTGTAAAAGTTGTCTATTCCTCTGTAACTCAATTTTTGTAAGTTTTACGTGCCCAAGAATTTATTCATTTCTACTAGGTTTTCCAGTTTGTTGGTATGGCTGCTTATTGTCATGACTTCTGGATTCTTTGTATTCCTATAATATCACTTTTAATGTTTCCATTTTTATCCCCAATTTTATTTGAATCTTCTGTACTTTTTCCTTAGTCTAGCTAAAGATTTGTTGACTTTTTTAAAAAATCCTTATTTTTCTCTAAACCAGTTCATTGTTTCATTGATCATTTGTACTGTATTTTTTAGAAATCAAGTCAAAAAAATTTTATTATAATTCACATATTTTATAGAAAAATAAATGTAACGAAGGTGTCAGGATTGTACTAAAAAACACACACACATTTATACATGTTGCTCCACCTCCACCTGGGATCAGGTCTCCCGACATCAGGTGCAGCAGCTGCACTTTTTCGAGGCCTCTTTGCAGACACAGCCCTGGGCACACTTGGCACTGCCCACTGGGCAGCAGGAGCAGCAGCTCATTCTTCTTGCAAGTATAAAGAGTGTACTGTACTTTTAGTTTCCATTTTATTTATTTGTGCCCAGATCTTTCTTATTTCTTTCCTTCTACTTATTTTGGTATTAGAGTGTTTTCATTTTTTTTTCTAGGTCCCTAATGTGTAACACTAGGTTGAGATCTTTCAATCCTATTTGTTTATTTATTTATTTATTTATTTATTTATTTATTTATTTATTTTTGGTGTAGATGTTTGTTGTCATAAAGTTTGCTCTTAAAATTAACTGCTTTTGAGCTGGACTCAGTGTCTCAGCCTGTAATCCCGCACTTTGGGAGACTGAGGTGAGTGATTTGCCTCCTGCGGGTTCCAGACCCACCTGAGCCCATGGGTTCGAGACCCGCCTGGGCAAGTTGGCAAGAACTCATCTCCACTATAAATCAAAAATCAGCCAGGCATGGTAGCGCATGCCTGTAATTCCGGCTACTCGTCGACTGAGGCGGGAGGATCGCCGGAGCCCAGCAGGTCGAGGCTGCGGTGGCCGGGAGCGGCCACTGCACTCCAGTCTGGGCGACAGAGGGAGACTCCAACTCAAAAAAAAAAACCCCAAAAAAACAAAAAAACGAACTTCTTTTGTTATATCACACCGATTTTTGTATTTTATGTTTATACTTTCATTTGTCTGAAAAAAATTTAAATTTTTTTTCATTATTTCATTGATTCTTTATTTAATATCACATTATATAATTTCTACATATTTTGCAGTATCCAAAGTTTTTCCTGTTATTACTTTTCTGTTTTATTTCATTGTGATCAGAAAAGATACTGGGTATAATTTTAATTTTTAAAAATGTATTAAGACTTACTTTGTGACCTCACATGATTTATTCTTTTTATATTTATTCTAATGAATATTCCAATTTCTAATGAAAAATTTGTGTAGTCTGCAACTTTTGAGTGGTATATTCTGTAAATGTCTGTCAGTGTCATTTGGTTTAAAATGGAGTCTGACACCAATGTTTCTGTGCTGATTTTCTGTCTGAATGATCTTTCCATTGCTGACAGTGAGGGCTTAAAGTTCCCTACTATTATTATATTGCAGTTGATTTGTCCTTTTAGACTTGTTAGTATTTGTTTGATATATTTAGGATTTCCTGTGCTGGATGCAGATATATTTATAACTGCTATATTGAGTCCTTGTTATTATATAATGTCCTTTTATGTCTTTTCTTAAAAAAAAAAAACATTTTTTACTTAAAATCTATTTTTTTCTGATATATGTATAGCTACTCTACTCCCTACTCTTTTTTTATTTGTTTGTTTTCTATTTGCATGGACTTAAAAAAAATCCTTCTTTTCATTTTCTCCTGTGTGTCTGTAAGTAAAGTAAATGTATTGTAAGTAGCTTATAGTTGGATCTTTTTCAACAAAAATCCATCCAGCTACTCTGTGTTCTTTTAATTGGATTATTTAGATCATTTACATTCAAAGTTATTGGTAGGTAAAAAGTTATCACTGTCATTTTGTTAGCTGTTTACTGTTTTAATTTTGTTTTTGTAATTTCTTTCTTTTTATTTTTCTTTTTTACTGTTTGCTTTGTAGTTAAGAGATTTTCTTTGGTAGCTTGTTTCAATTTTTTTGCTTTTTATTTGTAGCATATCTATTATCAATTTTTACTTCATTGTTACCGTGAAGCTTACAAGAACTTTTACACATATAGCAAGTTATTTTAACCTGAAGACAATTTAACTTGATTGCTAAAAAAACAATACACACATACAAAGTAAAAACTTCTACACTTTAATTCAAGTTCAATCTCCCATATATTTTGACTGCTTGATGTCTCCATTTGTATCTTTTATATTGCCTCTTTCTTACCAAATTGTTGTAGCTATCATTTTAATAGCTTTGTCTTTTAATCTTCATTTTAAGATAAGATAGATTTATACACTGCAATTATAGTATTAGAATATTCTGAATTCATCTGCATACTTTCTTTTACCAGTGAGTTTTATGCCTTCAGATTCTAGTGTTGTTGTTACACATTAGCACCCTTTATTTTCAGACCAAAGAACTCCTTTTAATGTTTTGTTTTAGGAAACGTCTGGTATTGATACATTCTCTCAGCTGTTGTTTGTCTGGAAAAGTATCTATCCTTCAAGTCTGAATAATAGCATTGTTGGGTATAGTATTCTTGTTTAAAAGTTTGTGAGGATTTTTTTGTTTGTTTGTTTGTTTGTTTGTTTGTTTTTCCAGCAATTTTGAAGTGTCATCCCACATTCCTTTCTGACCTATAAAGTTTTCAGTGAGGTATTCGTCCAGTTGTATTGGAGCTAATTTATGTAAGACTGCATCATTAAACTTTAAGAATTTGGACTTCTTTGCAGATATATAGCTATGCAACCCTCTTTTGACCATGATATGTAGAAATATTTTGGGAAATGAATAAGTCTTTTCCTATTTTCAAATAAGGATACAGATATTTAGGTAGAGGAAGAAGTACAATACAACATCCAAATGATACAAGACTAATATAATCTTTATAATATTAATAATTAGAGACAATAATTAAAATGTTTCTGGCATTAGACTAATGTATGTATATGCTACATATTCCTACTGTCACAAGAATAAAATGGTAGAAATATTTTTTCAGTTTCATAGATCAGAAAACAAATATTTGAAAAGAAGTCTAGTGGCTGACCCAAGATCAAAGAATTAATAAGTAACAAACTCGGATACATGCTCAGAATAATATGACCCCAAAATCCATATATTCAGGTACTGCTCAGCTTTACAATGTTTTACTAGTCCCTTTAAATATTGTTCCCTTCTAGCTTCCTCAGTGTTCTTACTGCTGTTTCTCTTACTTTTCTATTTTAAAGCAGTATTGCATACCTCTCTATTGTTTTAAGCCACCGTACTCTCTTTTTGGAGAGGCTTTTGTCAATAATCTTTGGTAAAGATTTTCACCTCTTTCCTTTCCATCTTGTGTATGACCTGCTAAGTCTTAAACTATCTTACCATTTAGTTTGCTTAATTGTCATTTTTGTTTTGTACTAAGACTTCTCTTTATCACAGTACTTCCATTGAAAAATTATTTTATGTCAAAGCTTAAGAGTGCCTCTCACACCAAATGTATGCTCTGAATCATGTCTATGTTTGTATACCAAATATCTAGCCCACATGAGCAAAGAATAATAGTTTGATACATAAGAAAGAAAATTGCAACCTGGAAACTAGGGATTCAGTCTCAAGCTTAAAGAATAACAAGCTATTAGTTTATTTGTTTCATGTAAAAATTAAATATAGAAAAAAATTCTTACCTTTCAATATGATTCATTGCTAATACCATATAGTTGAAACATATTAATAAAAAATAGTTTAATATTCATAATTTTTATGTCTTACAAGACCATATATATATAAAATATATGTTTAAATGTATAAAATCTACATTAAATATGTACAATAAGTACTATCAATGTATATATAATATATATATTGCATGGTATATGTATGTATAACATATATCTGTGCATGTGTATTGCATATAGTATTACAAATAAGTTTGTGAAACTTGTGCTACACAAGTTTTATTTATCTTTAATATTTTTAAGTTTAAGGACACGTGGAAATACAAATAGGCTAGGGACATTGGTTCATGTCTTTAATTCTAGCACTTAGTGAGGTTGAGGTGGAAGGTTCCTTGAACACAAGAGTTTGAGACCAGCCTGTGCAACATAGTAAGACCTTGTTTCTACAAAATATATAAAACAAATTAGCTGGGTATGGTGGCACAAGCCTGTAGTCCTAGCTACTTGGGAGACTGAAAATTGTGGCTTCCTTTATCCCAGGAGGTTGAGGCTGCAGTGAGTCATGATTGTGCATCTACATTCCAACCTGGGTGACAGAGTAAGGCACAGATTTTTTTTAAAAAATTTTTTTAAATGAAAAAAGAAAAAGATAAAATAATTAAAGTTTTCTTTCTCAATACCTCAGAACCAAATAAGAGTCTAAATAACCAAAATTTTCCTTTAAATTAAAATATTCAGTTACAGATTTCTTAAAATTTTCAATTAAATATTAATTAACATAAAGTAAATTTGTTTTATATTCCTCAGGGTCTCAAAGTTAAATTAGATTTTACTATCTAAATAACTATTTTTAATGAAATTGGTAAAAGAAAAATCATTAAAGTATTTTTATGTGCAGATTGATTCAAAAGAATCAAACTATAGTAAGCAAAATATTAAAAATTAAGTAGGTCAAATAAAAATGTTATTATATAAGATATTTTGACAGATGTTAAAGTTGTGTTAATAGTAAAATTACCTTTTTAGTTAACTTGAAGTGTCTTACATTTTTACAAAGTTTAATCATTTTACTAGTCATAAACGTTGCTTCAAATATGTCACCTATAAAATATTAGTACTGAGAACTTTTACTTTATGAAAGTTAAGGGGTGGTGTGTTATTTAGGTGTATCTAATGATTTATTAAAACAGTGCATAGCTCACAAAAGCATTGGGAAGTTGTCTTAATATACATTTGTGTAATTGTCCTTAGTCTTTAATATATACTCAAAGAAATTGTAGAAGTCATTATATTCTATCTATTACATAAGACTGAAGTGTATTGGTAAATACATTGACAATTACAGAGACAAAAAATGAATTAAAAGGGAAATATGGTTTTGAATGTGATGAACTCTACTGTTAATCCATTATATGTATACATATGTTTGAGTATATTTTTAGTATACATAAAATATATATTTATGATTATGCATACATATTTAAAAATAATGTACCTACATACTTACATAAAATTGGAGGTAATTCAAATAGTAAAAAAGTTGATTTCCACAAAATGAATACTTTTATTAAAAGTCTATGTGATGTTAAATCATTTTTTTATTTGAAATTTTTACTTCATGAGCAACGCCTTCAAGTCCCCTCCCACTGTGGGAGTTTTTCAATCCTCTCAATAAATCCTTCTTTCTAAAAAATAGAAGAAGAAATTTTAACTTCATAATACAGCGGTTTTGTGTGATTTTTTTTAAATTAGAAAAACAAAAACAAGCAAAATATAGTCAATACTACTTTTGTTTAGGCATATCTCAGTTAAATTTCTAAGTTTGCCACTTGATGGTTGGGTGATCCTAGGCAAGTTCCAAAAACATTCTGAGCTTCAGGATTTTTGTTTTGTTTTGTTTTAATGTCTACAATAGGGATAATCATGTCTGTAATAGGGACCGTGAGGTTCAACTGTAAGATTATATAAAAATTGTCAGCTACAATATGTGTTATGGTCTTGGTAGGCATTTAATATATGTAACTACTAGTTACTATGATACTGTGATATAAGGCTTTTTCCAGCAGTTCATTAAATAATTACTCTAAGAAGTTACTTTTCCATACCAAATGATGTTTTTTCGCCTTTAATTTTTTTATTCTGAAATTGTGGGGTACAATTCAGGGTTAGGTCTACAAATATTCATTGTGCAGGTACCCTTGTTGATGAGGTGTGCCCTCCTTCCCCAGGCAGTTTCCCACTACTGCCAATCCCACCTCTCCGCCCCCGCACACCCTCGCAGTTTCCCGCTACTGTCAATCCTTTTCTGATGGTGTTACGATAGTTGCTCAAGGTCCACTTATGTGTGATAAAATGTGATATTCAGTTCTTTGTTTCTGTGAAAGATCACTCTATATCATAGACTCTCTAAGTCCATCCAGGTTGCTGCAAAGTTCATGATTTTGTTCTTCCTTATGGCTGTGTAATATTCCATTGTGTATATGTACCACATTTTTTTAATCCAGCCCTCTTTTGGTGGGCAGCATAGTTGGTTCCATGTTCTTGCTATTGTGAACAATGCTATGATAAACATACATGTACAGGTATCTTTTTTATAGAGTACTTCCAGGTATATTTGAGTTCTTCCAGGTATATTCTCAGTAGGGGGATTGCGGGGTCATTTGGAAGGTCAATTTTTAGAACTTTTAGGAATCGCCACAGAGGCTGTGCTAGTTTACACTCCCACCAACAGTGTAGAAATGTTCCTTTTTCACCACATCTTCTCCAGCATGTTATTTTTTGAGTTATTGATGATGGTCATTCTGACTGGAGTTAGGTGGTATCTCAGTGTAGTTTTAATTTGCATTTCTTTGATGACTAGTGAGGCTGAGCTTTTTTAATGTATCTGTTGGCTGCTCATATGTCTTCTTCTGAGAACTATTTGTATCTTTTGCCCAGTTTGTAATGGGGTTGTTTTTTTTTTTTTCTTTTCAGCACTTTTGAGTTTCTTGTAGATCCTCAGTGTATAAAATAAATAGGCAAAAGGAAGTCCAATAAAGGAAAGTGGGTGTTGGGTATCACCTTACATCTCCAGAAATTACAAAGTGGATACAGGTTGTTCTTTACATGAAAGCATTACTAGTTGGGTTGCATCCTACGTGAAGCACAATTTACTTGTGGTCTACTTTCCTTTATTGCTGCAGTTTTAGGCTATAGCCTTTTGTAGAATTAGCAGCCTGTATTGGAAAAGCAAATACCCTTAAAGGAAAAGCAATGCAGATGACTGAGCACAGCTTTCTTGGTTTGCATTTATTTAATTGCATAGAGCAAATAACCTCACAGTGGTCGTTTTTATGGAATAATTTTAGATAATAACAAAATTGATATTTTCTCTTTCCTTATGTTTTGTTAGACTATGTCCCAAGGAATGCCTAGTTTCATTTTTGTGTACATGTAATATATATTTAAAACACTATATATATATACAAAACATCATGTATGTATATGTATATACAAAACACAACTTCATGTTTTAAAAAACTGTAGAGATTACATATGGAAAATGGTGTCTCATATTGATAATGGCACAATATGTCCTATAACAGCATTCTTTGTTCCAATAGTATGTTTTGTTTTATTTAACACATTATTTCAAAAGTTGATTTTTCACATAGAAATTTAGGCTCTCAAATTTCTTTTAAAAATTTAGAAATATCTTACAATATTAAAACTAAGTTTCAACAAAAAGAAAATAGGACAGAACTTTATATATTAGGAAGATCTGCTCTTTTGATAAAGTATATATTCTTCTATTTACCACCATGCCTATACCTATAGTCTTATCAGTCCTAAAGACTGATTTTTCATTTTCACTTAGCATCACTCTTTCACCATTAATCTTCTTTTAGTGAAGATATATGTCTTTTTATTTATGTTTATTGAGGATATAATAAACTGGGCCCAGTACAGTCCAGAACAATAAGACATAGAAGATCTCAGAGTAGAGACTACATTATTTCTCTTATTCAAATTTCTTTTTGGTTTCTCTTTTATTGTTGGAATTCACAGATAAAACAAGAAAGCAGAAAATTATAAGTTAAAAAATAAACTAAGAACAAACAGAGTCAACAGAGAAAAAACAAAATAGGACTATATGGTGTTACAGACTCTACAAAAACAAGAAGTGGTCAAGAAAAGCACACACTACTAAGAAGTTAAAAATAATAAGAACTTGGCAAATTTTATTAGATTTTGACATTAATATTTATTAGCTATTATTAGAATCTTGAGAGGTGTAGAATTGGTACAAATAGGGAAGTGACTGGGAAATAGATAAGAAACACTAGTTTAGACATCTATTAAGCAATCTAAGACAAATGATCAGGGATTGTATGCATAGTTTTCTTATTATTATTCATTCTCCTCCATCTCATCCTCTTTCTCCTCCTTCTTTCTCTACTCTTCCTTCCCCTTCCTCTCTCTTCTTTACCATCTTAACAAAAGTTTAAGTGCACAATACAGGATTGTTAACTATGGGCATAATGTTGTACATATCTCCAGAATTTATTTATTTTACATAACTGAAACCTTACACACACTGAATAGAAATTTCCTGTTTTTCTTTTCCCAGCCCCTAGCAACTACCATTCTACACTTTGTTTCTACGTATTTAACCTTTTAAAGATTCCACACATGAATGAGATCATGTGGTATTTGTCTTTCTGTTCCTGGCTTGTTTCACTAAGCATAATGTCCTCTGGGTTATCGCATATCACAGAATTACCTTCTTTTTAAAAGACAGAATAATATCACATTGTTTGTACAAAGCATATCTTATATACCTAGTCATCTACTGATGGACATTTAGGCTTTTTCCATATCTTTGTTATTGTGAGTAATGCTACAACAAACATGGGAGTACAGAAACCTTTGTGAGATACCAATTGTAATTGTGTTTTGAATATATACCCAGAAGTGGGATTAGTAAATCACATGATAATTCTATACCCAACCTGTTGAGGAACTGCCATTCTGTTTTCCATATTGTCTGCTCCATTTCATGTTCCCAAACACATTATACAAGTATTTCAATTTCTTCGCAGCCTCACCAATACTTGTCATGGAATTTGTAATAATAGTCATCCTAATTAGTGTGAGGTGATATCTCATTGTGATTCTGATTTACGTTTCCCTGATCCTGATGATTAGTGATGCCGTGCATTTTTCAGACACCTATTGTACATTGGCATGTCTTCTTTAGAGAGACATCTTTTCAGGTCTCTGCCCTTTTGAAAATTCATTTTTTTTTTACTATTATGTTTTTGGATTTCTTTATATTGATTCAATATTAATTTATTATCAATTACACGGTTTGCAAATATTTTAACCCATTCAGTGGGCTTCCTTTCAACTCTGTTGATTATTTCCTTAGCTTTGCATATTTGTGGTTTGAAGTAGTTATAGTTTTCCAAGTTTGTATCTGTTGCTTGTTCATTTAATGTTATATTCAGGAAATCATTGCCAAGTTCACTTCCATAAAGTATACAGATCAGTGGAACAGAATAAAGAGGTCTGAATTAAACTCACACACATGCAGTCAACTGCTCTTTGACCCAGGTGTGAAAGATGCACAATGTGGAAAGAACAGTCTATACAGTCTTCTGAAATCAGGTTTATTGAGAGAAACTCAAAAAAACAGAAAAAGTGGTAGGTATGCAATTTTCTGCTTGTCATTACATTTACACAAAGAGCACAAACATAACACAGCACAAACACATCAGATTTCTGGGAAAGGAATACAGTTCCTAAAAAATGTTATAGTATGACAAAGTATTCCAAAAACTGCATACCTTTTAAAAAGGTATCTTTACTACTCATTATTAAAAGAGAAGATAACATAGGTAAAGACAAGTGGGGAAATTGAAGTTAAAGTAGGAAAGCTTTAAACAGGCATAGTTGCTCCTGAAATTGATTCAGAATAAAAATGAAAGTTACATGAGAGAAAAGCAATTAAACATATTCCATGAAGCACCTATAGGCTCCCAATATGCAATGCTCTTCCATTTCTAAAACTTTTCAAATGATTTGCTAAATGTCAGACATTCAATAATGAAAAGTAGTCTGTCCAAGCAAGATAATGGTAATTGTCTTGTTGTAGGTATTACAGGGCACAGTGCAAAGCGATTATTAGATAATTTAAGTCTGCCTGAACATGTATGAATGGCATCACAAATGACATCATACCTGAGCTGAAACCTACAAAGAGATGCCTCATCATATAGAAATTTTGGAAGTCATTGCTTCCATGATTTTTATATGCACTATTTTTTAGGTAGAGTTGTCAATTTGCATGAGTTTTTGCTTATGCAAATATTCTTTTAATTTTGATACAACAGTGCTTGCTTTTTAAAATGTATGGTCAAAATAATCAATAGGCTATAACAGATACTTAATGTGGTATAAATAAATATAATTTATAGAAATTTCAATGTCTTTTACTAACAAAAAAGTGACATGTCTAATGAACTTGAAATTTATAAAAGAATGTAATTAAGTTTTTTAAAGGCTGAATTTATTTTGGAAAAAAGTTAATTTTAAGCCTATTTAATCACATGTGTTACAATCATTAAAATATCCTGTAAACATTATAGCAGGTTTGAATTTTAGAAAATATTGCTCTTAGTTTAAGTTCCTCTAGATATCATAATTTGAGATGAAGATTTACATGCAAGATACATAATGAAAAGTGTGATCCTTGGGATAAAGATATGGGATAGTGTGAGCAAGACAGAAACAAATAGAGGTCACTTGAGGAATGTTAGGGAGTTAGCTACTGTTATTGCAACAGATTCTTTAAGGATTTGAGACCATCTGAGCAGATCTTTAAAAACTGACCTTAGTTCTGTGTATCTTGGGGAAAAAAAGACATTTGGCCATAAGGCCTCACCATCTATTCAACAAAGATTGATTCACAAAGCTTATATTATTCTATACTTCTAGGTGGTAAATGATATCAACAGAGGAAAACCCAAGAGACAAGCGGAAGGATTATTTAGACCTGTTTCAGTTTCATCTGCTTGAAACTGGATGACACCTACACAGTCCTCATCACCACATTGGTGACTAATATAAGAAACAAATAAGGTTTGTACTAGTACTTGAAGTGATGTATAAGCATGAGCCAATGCAGTACATATCAACTATATATAATTAATCATCTTAAACACTAATAAAAACAGAAAAGACAAATGCAATCACATCTTTTCCTTAATTAACAGCTTGTCTCACTTTTTTTCCATTCATACTCTTTATAATATTTAACACAAAATTTTAAAAAGAGTCTCATATATCACAGATTTTCCCTGGTGATCTTCAAAATCTAGGTAATCAATCCTGAAAACTCCAGAGTATTACACTGGTACCTGGAAAAAACATTAAAGATTTTGTTTTACAAGTTAAGAAAGTTCCATAAATGGCAGGTTGCATAATTCAGTAGTTTGTTATTTTTTCCCTGGACTACTACCAATAATAGATTTTCAATCAAACTTTTTTTTTGTATACTGCTTCATAGTCAATTAAATTGTGAATTGTTCAATATTCTATATGTTTGACAAAAAAGCACTCACACATACAAAGAGGCATGAACTATAAAACACATTTATAATATGCTTGAAATTTATTTATAGTTTTCATGTATTATTATTGTACTTAGCCCAAGAAGGACCAGTTATCATTTCAATTTAAGAGAGACTAGGAATATCTGTGAAAAGTATCAAATTCACTCAAATGGAATATTTTATCTATTAAAATAACTCAGAAATATCTTTTCTGACCACCTTAAATCTTACATCAAGAGTACTAATTAACAAAATTACTTTCAAGTAAATATCAATACAATTGATAACTAATCATCTGATTAGTTAAGAATAAATTGAATAATAAAGTGGCCTTTGGGGGGGGTAAATTTTCAATAGATTTTGTTTGGCTAGATAAAATATTAATACATACATTTCATTTTTCTAATAACTCTTGATAAAACCACTACTTATTTCAGATATTTAATGTCCCTACCAGTCTAACTTTCATCTACCCAACTCTTGGTCCATAATATTTTGAAGCATTTGAGCAAATTATTGAACAAATGTTAAAAACATCTTCTCTAAGCAAATCTTCTTTTGGAAGTTTTCATAGCTAAGGGTGGGATTAAAGAGAAGAAACTATTGTTTACTTACTTGATTAAACTCAGAAAACCAACAGTATATTCCTGATTTTGAGTGCAAAAGGCATCAATTTATCATTTCTTAATGCAACTAACATCCCCTGATTACCTACTATATAAGAAAAATTGTGATAAATATTAGAGGCTATCGTTAAGGGAGCTATGGATTTCCTCTCAAGAATTTTAATCTACCAAATAATACTACTATATAAATGGGTGAACTGTATGGTGTACTTCTGTATTGTGATTGTTAGTAGACAGAGTGATGAGCTCTAATTGTATGGAGGAGGGCAGGAGGGTGGTAAGAAGAAAGAGAACAAATTGAAATGGTGCTTGAAAACCAAGTCAAAATAGTTAAATTGACTGATACTATGCAAGTAGAGAGACATGTTTTGTGAAAGGCATGTTGAATGTATGGTGTTTCACTAAATCTGTACATAGGTCACAATGAAAAGTATTAAGGAGAAAAGAATGGGTGGATGATATTTGTGAGTAATCACTTTGAAGTGACTAGTTCTAGCAGTTTTTGATGGCATGTTAAAGGTTTTTGGTGTTCTCTTCAAATGATGTGCACCAACTGGGTGATTTTACTCAAATTATTTTATTACAAAACTTGGGTTCTGGAAATAGCATTCCTGGCGGTTGTATGGAGGATAAAAAAGGGGGCTTTGTTAGATCTGGAAAGATTGAATTGCCAGTTAAGGAAAAAAACAAACAAAACAAAACAAAATCTTGTGGTCATAGAAACAAGAATATAAGAGGTATGAATTGAAGTATTAGCATCGGTGTGGTGGACAGATGCAGTCAACAACAAAAGCATCAATTCATAATATTCTCCTCTCTCTCTGTCTCTCTCTCTCACTCACTCTCTTTGCCTCTGTTTCTCTCTCCTCCTCCATATTTATTGTGATAAAGCCTGCGAGTATATTGACCCTTTAAATGTCCTTTATTCTTTATATCATCTCTCTCTTATGTAGGTGGAGCAATAAGGAGTTAAACATAAACACAATTTTCTATAATCTCTTATATCACTTCATTAACTATAACATCATTACATAATTCTACTAAGTGATAAATATCTCAACAGCAATCAAACTGTCCTTTCAAATTCTAATTGAATTTTCCAATTACATGTTTAATCTATTTTTATCAAGGTGGTATCTATTATTTTGTACAGTTCTGAAATTGACCACTGCATATCATCTGGGTAACCAGATTACATTCTCCTAGAATTTCTTAGTAGTTCTGAAAAACATTCCGTTAATTTTCTATTTTTTATATTAATATCTGTATGAGTTATGATTTCCACACTTTCAGAAAATAGGTTTCCACAACCAATGTCAGTTTACATTTTTCTGATTTTCTTGAGCTCTTTCCTCATTTATTCCTTATTCTTTCTTTATAGTTAATAACTAAGAAAATGCATTTGTCATTAAATGATATCAATGAGGCAAAAGTATTACTTTCTTTACAAAAATTGTTTTTCTCTTTTTTACTAGATCAAGGAAGATTTCTGCCTGGCCACCTATAACCCTAAGTATTCTGGAAGCTAAGGTGGAAGGATTTCTTTAGCCTAGGAGTTTGAGACAAGCCTAGACAACATAATGAGAGCTTGTTCAAAAACAAAAACAAAAACAAAAAACAGAAGGTAGGGAAAGGTTCTAAAAATTCTAAAATTAAAAGAAAATTACTTTTTAAATTCATTTCTTATAAGTGAATGCTCTTAAATTACACATTTGCTTCTACTAAGTCTCTAAGAGGAATTGTCATTCATTAGGTATTACATGAAATGCTTCATTTAATATTGAAACACTACCTATAGTCTTTATTTTATATATATCCAAATTAAATGTAGAGCATCAGAACAACTAGGACACAATTGCAAGTTTAGTCACTACTAAAGAAGCTCTGTCAATGCTATCAGGTATTATATTTCTGTTGGCTTCAGTCAAGATATAGAAGATTCACACACACTAATATGAGGTATATATGGACCACAAGCACCTTATATTAGGAATAGTTTATTGCTTTTCTATTTCATCTCATCCTTGATAGTAAATATTTAACAAAAAAAAACCTAAAAGTAAATAATAATACTTAAATGCTATCAAAGTGGAATTAGGTAAATTGGCAGTGAAAACTAACAGTGAAAATATTTAAAGTTATATTACAGTACAGATGAGATAATTAATGCTGTGACTTGGTAAGAATTTTATTTGGCCAATACTCCCCAAATATGGTACAATTCCAAGTGAGGTGAGAACTCAAGTTTTATTAGAGGAAGCATATTGATAAATTATTAGGTGGTAGTACTAAAAGATAGGCTTTACAGTGAGTAGACTTTTTTTAGCCTAGAAATAAATTCTAAAAGATCTGACATGCCAAAATGTTCTCACATTATGGATGGAATACAAGATGCCCAGAAATTTGAGGGGACATTATTGTCCTAGTATGACTCATCAGATTTGCATTTGTAATTCATCTCTACTCTTAATTAGTTTTATATTTCAGTGATTGTAAAATCTCTTTCTAAAGTCAAACCATTGTATTTTGAGGACAGTTTTATCAAAATGTGATCTAAAGGCAATCAGTCAATTATTTTTCCTCCTTGTATCTTCCATATTTCAATCTTAACTTTACCAAGTAAGGAGATACTTATTTCAAATGCATATTCACATTTTTAAAACTTATCAAAATTTAGGAATGCCCTGTAAATGCCTTGAAAATTATAAGCCATTTTATCATATTACTTCCAAATTATTTCTTCTCCAGGTTAAACATGCTCAAATTCTTCAACTATTTAGTGTTGTGAGATCTCTTTGCATTCTGAATAAACTACTCAATATATTTTTAATTTTTCTAGAGTATTCTACTGCAACCAGTATTTAAAACAATATGCATAAATTGTTATATTCTCAGAGAGTAAAACTATTTTCTTCCTATTTAAAATTATTTAGATCACGCTTGTAATACCAGCACTATGGAAAGCTGAGGTGGGAGGATTCCCTGAGCACAGGAGCTTGAGACAATCCTGGGCAACATAGTGAGACCTTGTTTTCAAAAATTAGCCTGGCATGGTGCACATACCTATAGTTCAAGTTACTTGGGAGACTAAAGAAGAAGAATCACTTGAGTCCAGGATGTCAAGGCTACAGCGAGCTATAACATTGCCACTGGACTCCAGCCTGGACAACAGAATAAGAACGCAACTCAAAAAAAAAAAAAAAAATCATCTAAAGTTGCATGAAAAGCATTACATTTACCTGTTAATTCACACAGACTTCACTCTCAAGTTCCTATCAAAGATAGCCATAGGAGTTACACTGACAGAAATCAAGTTACTAATTAACACTAAGTGATCCAAAGTATATAGCATCTGTGATTAGTAAAATGCGTACTATTAGAAACGCTGAATTATAATTCATGATACCTGTATCCAATCATAAACTTATTATGTGACTTTGGACAAGTTATATAACCTTGGAGCTTCTGTAAAATTAGGTTTAGCAAGATCAGTGATTCTCATTCAGATGAACACTGGAGAATCACTGTGGGTAATGAAACATAATACTAAAAGAAATGTGCTTTATCTAGGAAAAGTGGAACAGTGACTAGAAATATTTTAAAGCACTGTACTAGATAATCTACAAGTTTTTAATAATCCCTGGTTTTTATTCTCTATTTTATCTCCCAGATTCCTCAGATACAGAATATTATTTTTCTCTTTTTTATTATAAAGATTTGGGGTTCAATTCAGGTTTAAGTATGCAAACATTTGATTATGCAGGTACCCTTGTTGATGAAGCATGCCCCTCCCTTCCCTAGCAGTTTCCCTCAACTGCCAATCCACCTCCCCTCCACTGACAGTTTCCCACTACTGCCAATTACTTTCTTATAATGTTATAATTGCTCAAGTTCCGCTTTTGAGTGAGAACATATAGTACTCTGTTCTTTGTTTCTGTGATAGATCACTGAGTATAACTGACTCTAAATCCATCCAAGTTGCTGTGAAGTCCATATGTTTGTCCTTCTTTATGGTTGCATAATATTCCCTTGTGTATATGTACCACATTTTTTTTAATCCAGTTCAGCTTTGATGGGCCACATGGTTGGTTGCATGTTTTTGCTAGTATGAATAGAGTTGCAACAAACATATGTGTGTAGGTATCTTTTTTGTAGAATAATTTGATTCCTCTGGGTATATTCCCAGTAGGGAAATTGTTGGGTCATATGGAAGGTCAATTCCTAGTTCTTTCAGAAATCGCCACACTGTCTTCCAAAGAGGTTGCACAAGTTTGCATTCCCACCAGCAGTGTAGAAGCATTCTTTTTTCTCCGCATCCTTGCCAGTATCTGTTGTTGTTTGTTTTATTAATGATGGCCATTCTTACTGGGGTTAGATGGTATCTCAGTATGGTTTTGTTTGCACTTCTCTGATGATGAGTGAGGCTGAGCACTTTTTCATGTGTCTGTTGGCTGCCGTATTTTTAACCTATGTTCCATGGAACACTACTGTCTGTTTATATATTAGCACGTGTTTTTAAAAGATTCCAATATAAAAATAATTTCATTAAATCCTATATCCTATATCTACCTCTTGGAATTTAGATTATCTGCATAATGAAGTCTATTACAACTGCCAACTGCTGCCACATTTAAAAGTGGCAAAGGACATGACTAGACATTTCTCAAAAGAAGACACACAAGTGGCCAACAAAAAACATGAAAAAATATTCAACATCACTAATCATCAGAGAAACACAAATTAAATTCACAATGAAATGTCATCTCACATCAGTCAGAATGGTTTTTATTAGAATTTGAAAGAACAACAGATGTCAAAATGATTGCAGAGAAAAGAGAATGCTCATTCATAGTTGGTGGAACTTTAATCTAGTTTACATTTTACAGAAAATATTATGAAGATTTCTCAAATAACTAAAAATGGAATTACCATTTGACTCAGCAATTCCAATACGAGGCATCTACCCAAAGGAAAATCAATCGATATATAAAAATGAAATCTGCACTTTTACATTCATTACAGCACTCATCATGATAGCAAAATCATGGAACCAAACTAAGTGCCCACCAAAAATCGACTAAATAAAGAAAATGTGGTGTATATACAATGGGGAATATTACACAGTCATAAAAAAGAATGAAATCATGTTTTTGTGCAGGAACACAGATGGAGCTGGAGATCATGATCCTAAGTGAACTGACTCAGACACAGAAAATCAAACACAGCATGTTCTCAGTTAGATGTGGTAACTAATTGGCCACAATGAAGGGATAATATTCACTGGGGACACCAATGAGGAGGGCGATAGACAAGAGGGTTAAAGTTCAGAAACCACCTATTGGGTACAACATTCACTATCTGAAGAATGGGTCAGTCCAACCAATACACAACATGGCCGTGTAACAAACAAACATGTGCCTGTACCCTCTGAATCTAAAACAACAAAAATAAAAACAAAACAAAGAAACAAAAAACCATCCACTGCTACTATTGCTCAGTGCTGTTTTTCTCATAGATCCATTTACATTTGTCATCCCATTTATTTGTTACCTCGGTCTAATAAAGTCTAACTTTTTTGTCACCTATACATCACCAGAACACAGGATTGAACGATGATAGTGTGCTGATACTAGTGTAAACAAACAACTTTAATGCTCTAAGTTTTGGAAAATATACTAAAAAAGTCAATACACATTGGTTATGCTTATGTGCAGTGAAATATTCTATATTTCGGACTATAGATACAAATAAACCATCAGTGAAACCACAAGTTAGGGTCTGCTAAGTGTCAAATAGATGAGAGACAGAAGGAATTTGTAAAGAAAAAATAGATTAAGAAAGATTTTATGGGTATTATAGTAGTTTGACCTCAAAATAACGATATGATGGTTATTGTGAAACATTTTAAGTGGAACAAACTGGATAAGAAAAACAAAACAAAACAAGAACTGTTGTGTTATCAGAATGTTTGTTTTTACCATTTCTTTTGCCTGGAATGCCTTCTATTGGGATTCAAATGCCATCATTTTCCTGAAGTCTTCCTAAATTACATATCTTCAATTCACATTACACTTAGAACGTAATATTATGTACTCAAAGCAGAAGGGACAACTATCAGAATACAAGGTGAGATTTTACAATGGCCAATGCTTGTTTGATGTATTATTAGGAATCAATTATTTGTAAAGGAACATAGAGTCATCATATGGAATTATATAGAAAAGTCTGGGTCCTACCTAAAGTGCTACTTTTATTGAAGCTCACAAATTGGGATGCTAAGTCTTCCAAATTCTCTTAACTTCAGATCCACCATTTAAGGTCATTGTCTTCTCTCATTTTTTACCATTTTCCTACAATTTTGATTTCTCCACTGTAAAAACAACATGTTAAACTAACTGATGAATCACTAAACCCTCGCTTTTGCTATGAAGTAATGTAATTTAACATTCTCTTCCTCTTTCTTAAAATATGTTTTGTACAAAATTCCTGATCCTTCTTCCTAATTGGCTATGAAAACTGACTTACAGTTTTCCTCTTTAAAATAATGAGACTGCTGTTCTTGATTGGTAGTGATACACATTTTTATGGTCACACCTTGAACTTGTTATATGATATATTCCTACCTCCAAATTCAGATCTTTCTCTAATCACACTTCTTTAATTATTTGCAAAACTATCGTTTGAAATAAATGAGCTGTCTTGTCCCTCTGTGTTTTCTCATAATGCCTCAGCCACTGACTTGTCTTCATAGCTTCCTCTGTGATGCTAATGTCCCATCCTTTACAGTTTATCCAGTCTTTGGGTAAATCTCATCAGACTGCTGCAAGCTCTCAGTTCAGTTAATGAGAACTTGTGGCAAATATCTTAAAATCAGGAATATTTGAGCCTTTATAAATTAACAACATTGTCAATAGAACTTTTAAAATTGTGGAACAATTGTAACACAGGAACATAGTCAAAACATCCCCTGGTCCCCATTTTATGCATTTTAAATCTTTCTCTTCTCAGTTCCTTATGAAGATTTACTTAATCCTCAAATTTTGTTTAACATATCTAACAATGTGTTTCATTCATAACTTTCCTAAGTATATGTTTAAAATGTTATTTTATTTTTGATTGAGAGAGTAATGTGCATGTTTGTTACATGGGCATATTGCACACTAGTGGGGCTTGAGTATCTAGTGTACCCATTATCCAAATAGTGACCATTGTACCTGAGGGGTAATTTTTTTGAAATAATATTTTCTTGCTGTTGATATCTGTTCTTAGTCTTATTCCCATTCACATTCTCAGAGAACTTTGCTGTAAATTTTATTTCATCCAACTTCACCTCAACAAGTCTTCACCCCTTTAAAATACTATCCTTTGTGTCCAAGTTACTTTTTCATCATTGCCTACATTTTTCATCATTTAATACCAAATGTTCAGAGTAAATTCTACACAAGTATTTATAATTTATTTTCTTCCATCCTCAGTCATTTTCACTCTGGTCTACACTCCAGAATATTGCCAAAATTGCTTACGCTACCTCACCATTGGATATACAGTGAACTTGAGACCTCTAAGTTTCAGGCAAACACTCTCGAATCTTTGAAATGACTACCCTTTTAGAATGACTCTCCTTTCATATCTTCTAAGACACCACCTTTTCCAAATTTGCCCTTCTATTTCTGGCTGGTCCTTTTCACTCTTTTGAGCTGGCTCCTTTTATCAGAATGTGGACAATTTTTATAATGATATCCAAGGTCTCTTCCTGATTCCTACAAAGTGATATACATTCAATGGGTTTAATTAATCTGTATGCAAGCCACATTTGGTTCCCAGTCTCCCCTTTTGAGTTACTGATATTTTTATCCAAACAATAATAGATATTTCACTTGAATATTTGCAAATATCTCAAATTTGAAATGCCTCAAATATTTTCACCATACTACCTTCCAAGTATCTTCTCTTGTAGTTCTGTATATCTCATCAATGACAATACGCACCACCCATTTACTCAAACTAGAAATCTGAGAGTCACTCTTGTTGCCTCTAATGCCTACTCAAACTGTAAGTCATATTAGATTTACTTGTTTGTTTAAACCCCTTTCATCCTACTTCACTGTTATACTCTAACCATTTATTCTTTAGATTATGGTAGTACATTCTCAACTCAATAATCCAAATCCATTTTTCTTTACTCTCAACCTTGTCTCAAACTGTACCTGAGTTAAATGTTTAAAAAGAACACCTGATTATATAATTTAACTTTATGAACCTCTTCAGAAACTTCTCCTCTTTTAAAGAAAAAAAAGAAACTCTAATATTGTATGCAATGCCCTGCATGATCTGATCTTTGCTGACTAATCTATTTTTATCTCCTGCCATGGAGAAAACTGCCTCACACATTTATGATCGATTTAGAAATAAATGCATGTTTCCAGCTAGTGAGAGTTCAGTAATTTTATTTGAAGGAATTTTGCTCATTTCTGGAGTGAATACGTTTTTAGTCATTGGAAATAAGTTCAGCACAGATAGCTAAGAAATGACTTCATTTTTAAAACATCATCTCAGCATGGCATTTCTCTAAAATGGAATATAATAATTTAGCTCACTTATGACAAATGTCTTTTAAAGATATTCATCACTATAGAGAACATACTAAATGTGCTCTTGTTTCCAAGAAAACTTTCTATTTGGATTCAAACTTCTTACCTCAACCACATACAGAAGTAGCTCAAAACCTGATCTAAATAAATTCAATCATAGAAGAGAATGGTCAGAGTTGCTTAATTGATTAATGTGTACTGGGAAGTTTATTCAGATAGAACACTGTCCCATATAATCAGTGTCAATTTAGTAATAATTATATATTCCCACTAAAAAAATCCCAGCTCTTAAAATATAAAGCATCTTATTAATTAATTCAAATTAAATAAATATGTACCGACTATCTCACTGCCATAATATTTACTAATTTTTGTGGGTAAAAAACTCTTTTATTATGTTACCTAGAATATTTAAATTCATATATAAGACATGTACTATCATGTACAATAACATAGAAACTAAGAAATGTATAGCAATAACTAACAAAATTGTTTTTTAAATGGTGAAGAGATGTCATAATTATTCAGAGAAAACATTAAATCGTGCTCTCCATAGCTGGTGCATGATATCAGGAGAACATTCTTTAGACACATGTCATAGGAGGTGTTTTTTCAAGACAGTGTTAGACAAATTGAGAAAAAGAAATGTAAAGGATTGTTAAACCTATCTAGATAATAACCTTACCAGCCTCCTTTAAATATAAAGAAGGAAAATGAAATGTGTGGGAAGTTTTTGGTTTGGAAGTTATGGGAAAATGCCTTATTAGAAGTTACACATTATAGGAGCCCTTTTGCCCTATCTCCATTACTACCAGCTGTATGTCTGTAATTTGGACATGCTGGATAGAACTTCAGCCAGTCTCTAGAATGATAACATGAGTTTTAGATGGGAAACATTTGCTAAGAAAGAAGAGGCAGAAAACAAAATTTAGAAACTATTCTGGGTTACCCTCCATTATACACATTTTTTAATTGAAAACAAAACAAAACAAAACCCTGTCTCTTTTGAGTCACAGCTATTTCTTGTATTTGTGGTTATTTCCGGAATGTTTAATTTTTTGGCATCTGTGTGTGAAGATTTTTTTGAAAGTTATGACTAAATAAAATGCATGTAATCTCAAAGCTTAAGAAAGTAATAGGTGTGTCTGAATCATAACACAATAATTCCTCCTTTTTTTAACCTACACAAATGTATTCAAATTTGTTTAAAAAAATTAAACTGTGTCAACTTTCTTAACACATTTTCTCCATGTTTTCTTTTCAAATGCTACTACCAGTTCTAAATGTTTATACCTATAGCAAAAAAGGTAGAATTCAAATGTTTTAATTCATGCTATAAGTGTTGTATTCTTTTCCTTCTCGTTGCTATAAACACACAAATATATAAACACACATATACTGCATTTTCAGTACTTAATTATGAATTATGATATGTCTATCCTTATTCCAAAAAATCAGTTTGATTTTATCAGCATATTATGTTAAATAAATAGAACATAATAATGACATAATATCTGGCACAATGATAAGTATCTGATAAAATATACCAAGAATTGTTCTAGGTACCTGATATATATTAACACCAGCAATTCCAATGATAATCATTTGAGAGAGAAATTAGTTGCACACAACTGTCAAATAGAGATGATTAAACTGAAGAACAGAGATTAAATGATGCTTAAATTAGTAGATGTGGAACTTAAAATTGGGCAGTTAAGCTTCAAATTCTAGACTCTTAATGATCATTCTCCAGTCACTTTTTGTTTTCATTTTCCTTTTCAGTTTACTCTATGGGGCTGTAATTCCTAAACAGATCCTACATTATAACATTGGTAGGTCCCACAACCCAGAGCTGTTCAAGGAATACAAGAATCATTGAAAAGTTCCAGAAGAAAGGTAAGGGTTAATCTATGACAACATGAATAGTTATTTTTTGATAACAAGAGAGCATCTCTCAGTTTACTAGGGAGCTGATGTAGGGTACTAAAAAAAATTTCCACAAGTTAAAAAAAAAAATGCATGAAGACTGCATGTGTTGTGGTAAATTTACTAATACCATAGGAAAAAAATTAAGATTTTTCTGTCTTGTATCTCTGGAAATGTCCTCGAGTTGCATTCATTCATTGTTTGCTTGTTAATGAGAGGATTATAAAAGATACTACCTCAACACAGGCGATAACAACTAAGGGTATTGCAGGGAGCTTGTAGACAAAAACAAACAAACAAACAAAAACAGACCACACATTATAGGTTATACTCACAAATTTGTTTACTATACTTCCAATGTCATATGTGCATGTTTCACAAAATTGCATCAAGTTTTAACTACTCAGAAGAAATGCCTGTCCTAAATTTTGTCCAAAACGTACTTCACAAAGGTATTTTCAAACCACGCCATAAGTCAAAACTATGAATTTCAGTCCCATATCTGACCATTGTGATTATTCATAGCACTTCCCTTTCAAATAATTTTAGTTTGATACTAATTGCCATTTTACCCAAGAAATTAAGACATCTAATGTTGTCAAGTATTCTGAATTACAGTGAGGAGTGCTCAAACATATTTGTCTTTGCCCCTTATGCTATCCAGTGTGACTTCTCAGGGTACCATTTAATAGTATGTCAAACTTAAATTTGTGACAAAGTTAGGCACAAATGTTATAAATATTTTTATAAAATAAAGTATTATAAACATCTGTTCATACAATCCCTTTCAAAGCTCTTAAATATTTCTAATTTCTAGCTTTATTATGGCATCTAATAAAGTTTTACATTAAATTATTAAAAATGTGAGGAGACAAAAAAAGGTAGAGTATAAAACTTTTCGATTTAAAATGGCATAATAAAAATATCACTGAACTTTCTCCTCCCTAATATCATTATATGCTAACATGAAAAAGTAAAAAACACTCATGAATATATCATTTGAGCAGATTAAGTAGGTATCTATATTCTGAAATACAATGTGTGAGAAAGAGTGCCATAAGCAGTGAATCCAAAGGGGGATGTGGAAAAAGAAAAAAAAGACTAGTAGAGGATGCTCGTAACTACCGGTATCCTTAAAAATTCGATGAAGCTCATCTGGCCAAAGTAATTGAATATCACATGCTTAGGAGTAACACCAAGAGACCTCTTTTGGATGTAGTAGCAATAGGGTTGACGCTTAGTAGCAGGAAGCAAAGAATGTGGAACAAAATAAAACTATAATAGATATAGGATCTACTCTTTTTTTGAAGGAGAATTTTTATTTTTATGTACAGAACCATCAGCAGTGTACATTTAGCTCAGCTTAGTGGCAAGTTCTTTGCCATCCCCAGCTTGGTGATGAGAGTCACAGATTTTGGACTCACGGCGTTGCCTCCCGGTGACAGAGAATCTCACGACACCTCTCGCTGTGATCGGTCCTGATGACTGGCAGCAGCTTAGCCAAAGTCCCTCTGCCTTCCGAGCTAACGGCGTGAAGGTGACAGTGGTGCGGGTCTCGTGCACTCGACGCCCTAGTCCTGCCTTCCCTTTGATCGTGCAGAAAGGGATCCCATTGCACGGCTCAGGGCAGGCAGGAAGACGACAAGCTCGACGGGTCCGTGTCACGTGCAATCACCGCCAGCGGAACCTTCTGGTTCGCTGCCAAGGTGGTGACTTAGAGAACCAGGTGGACAGCACCGATGGCCTCTTGGTGAAGATGTCTCCCCTTTGCCGGCAGCTTTCTCCTCAGCCCGGGCCAACAGCCTCTACTTCTCTTACTTGATTTCTGGCCTGCAGTCGTGGGCCAGCTTTAGCAAGTGAGCGGTTGTCCCTCGGGCCAAGGTCTGGGTGAACTGGCTAATGGCAGGAGGCACTTTCAGCGGCTGCGGGAATAGCTCTTCGTTCCCTCAAACGGAAGTAGCAAAGCCATTTGACAAAAGGCGTGAGGTCCCTTTTGTGCCGGGGGTCCTGTCTGATGCCAAAATTCTCTAGGTCTTTTCTCAAATAGGAGGTTTGCCACTCTTGGCCTCCTGGCTCTTCATGATGGCCGGGGACAGCAGGAGTCTGGGCCCTCTTCTTCCCCTTGGTCCTCTTTCCTTTTGGCATCTTGGGCGGCTGGAGCAGAGAATATCTACTTTTAAATAGGGACAATAAGCCGGGCTCGGTGGCTCAGTCTGTAATCCCGCGCTTTGGGAGGCCGAGGTGAGTGGATGGCCTGAGCCGCGGGTTCGAGACCCGCCTGGGCAGCGAGACCTCATCTCTACAATAAATCCAAAAATCAGCTGGGCGTGGTAGCACGTGCCTGTAATTCCGGCTACTCGGAAGGCTGAGGCGGAAGGGTCGCCAGAGCCGGCAGGTCGAGGCTGCGGTGGCCGGGAGTGACCATTGCACTCCAGCCTGGGCGACGGAGTGAGACTCCAACTCAATAAATAAATAAATTAATTAATTAAAATAGAGTCAATAAAAAATATAGTAATCATCATGAAAAAACAGAAACCAAACAAAAATAGATGAATAGATGTGAACTAAAGGAAAAGCAACAAAAATAGAAGATTATCAAATGAGATTCAGTAGATTTAAAAAATTGATATTTTACTGGGAACATAACTACTCATCTAAAAACTATTATACATTTTCCAGTTTCTGGTGTGACTTAGTATGACAAATGGCTAGAATCTGTGTAATAGAAATAGAAATATTTTACTTACCAAAAAGGAGATTGTTTATTTCCACTTCTTGTAATCTAGATGCAGGCAGAAGAGTTAGCCAGCTTCAATTTCCTAAGGGATTCCAGCACAATAATACCGAAGAATGCTGGGGCCTAGGTGACTTTGTGAAAAATAACTCATGTATTTCACATGGACTGATATCTGAAAGAGAAATGAACCTCAATCCTCCTTCAGCCACAGTACCTTATGATCTTTCAATTAACACAATTTAGTCTGAATCCTAACTAGAACAACTTGCACATAAAGTTTAACATGCCACACTGTGTTCTAGGAAATATTGACCCAGAAAGAGAACATCGAGACAGGACATGATAAAGTTATGAAACTTTAAAGATGAAGACATCTTTGGGCTATGAAATCAAAAGATAAAGTCACCATAAAGAAAAAAAAAATCAGTCATATTTAAACTTCTTTATAATGTTCAAAGTTTGAATAGCTACAATATTCCCAAAAGAAAAATATGCGACCCAATAGTGTTATGCTTAGCCACATTTTTTTCTTCAAATATTATCCTCTAAAAGTAAAGAGAAAATAATTGCTTTTATTTTATAGATTTTCATTTTGAAAAGATTGTATATTTTTATGATAAAGATTCAAAATGTTCAAAGAGAATACAAAAGTAAAAAATTCCCCTATCTGAGCACCCAGTTTTTCCAGATAGCAATTAGTGTTATCTATTATGTGTGTTTATAAAGAGATATTACATAATATCTACAAATGAATGTTTATGTTTCCATTATTTTATCTAAATATAAGATGATCTGTTGAAGAATAAAGGATTACAAAAAGTTTTCATTTTTAATTCCTAGAAATCGACTGAAAGAGAAAGACACTTTTGTTAAACAAATCAGAAGATGATTTAAGCAACTCTCTAGACTTTAGTAATGAAGAAGAAATTGAGTATTTGAAATCTTGGATTGAAGATCTGCAGACAACCATATCCTAGCTGATTTTTCTGTAATTCAATCATTGTTGAAAAAACAACATATTTCTAGGGACTAAAATGAAATATAGTATTCTCATTAATGGGAATGATTATATCATGCAGAATTTTACAGTAAGACTTAACAGTAGAATTCATTTGTATAGAATTGTGGTGATAGAAAAATGACTTTATCCTTTTGCCAAAAAGACCTGTATGCCACAGAGCAAAGTTTGCTTTATAATTTTTTAAATAAAATATACTGGGGAACCCTAGAATGAATGCAAAATATTTAAAAAATCTGACTTGATTTCAAATATCTGATAACCTCATGGAAGTTATTGGTAAAAGAGAAATGACTTTAACTTTATAAAAGTGTTTTAACTGATGAATTTGAAAAGCTAAAAGACAAAATAATTGTTCACAAATACAATAACTTTCTTACAGATGCATGTGTTTGCAGTTCTGGAACTACTGTGCATGTATATAATGATTTCACAAGTAAGTTAATATATTGATCACAATATTAGCCAAGCTACTTATTATTAGAGAAAAAATTACAAACAAGCAAGAGGGGATGTCTAGAATGAAACTTGTTCTGGATTAAGATTGAAGAACTTGGTGTGGGCACATGCTTAATTCAGTAAGTATATACAGAGAAAGATAGATACAAAAATAAACATAGATCTATATGCATATATGATTACATATAATTACAAGTATTGTCCACTGAGTGGACCTAGCACTAAGATTTTGATTTCTATATAGCATTTAATAAAAAGGAAGTTGATTCTTAAA
This sequence comes from Carlito syrichta, assembly GCF_000164805.1. Lineage (NCBI taxonomy): Eukaryota > Metazoa > Chordata > Mammalia > Primates > Tarsiidae > Carlito > Carlito syrichta. The sequence goes on from NW_007259429.1 coordinate 146,214, forward strand.
TAAATGACTAAATTACAGGGTTAAATCAGGAAATACAAGCTGAGGCTGCAGCACTGGGTAGACTCAGGATATTAGGACGTATACACACAAACACACATACACATACACATACAAATAGAGGTATGTCAAAAGGACACACAAGCTGCTGTAAAAGAACCCTCTATGACTAAAGCCGGAATGATTTAACAATCCAATAAATAATATTGTATTATAATATAAACAATAAAAGTCATGTGTCTACACTGATGTAAGTAAATGATTAAATCAATAAATATATGTGGGAAAAGGCAAAGATCTTCCTTACAGAGTAATTCCAATTTATAACTGAAAAAGAAATGAGAGAATGGAAAATCACTATTAGATATAAAGGTAATAATTATCACAAATAAGATCAACTGATGGATGCTAATGTCGTGAAACTTTAAGGAGAAACAGCATATTTCTATATAATCAAGGTACACCTTCCTCCTCTATATTATTTATTAAAACCTGTACTGGTTTTAATACACTACCACAAATGCCTTGACATCTTCCCTCCAAGAGCTAGAGCTGAATTATCTTCCCCTTAAATGTGGTATAGACCTATGACTCACTCCGTACTATAAAAGGAAAAAGTAGTACTTTTCAGTGATGAAATACTGGTTAATACTGCCCTAAACCAATTGAGCAAAGGTTAGTGTCACCAGTAATGATTCATATTGCTTTCTTGCATCTCCTGATATGATGCAAAGAAAAGGCCACTTTACCTCTGTGATATTCTCCCACTAATCCATAGTCTCAGCCTCATCATGAGGAAACAACAGACAAACCTAAATTGAAAGACATTCTACAAAATAACTGACCAGTAATTTTCAAATATGTCAAGGATTTGAAAGATTGACAAATTGTCACAAACTGGAGTAGCATAAGAAGACATAGCAGTGTGATATTTAGGATTGGACTCTTAGGCATAAAAATACATAATGTATAAGCCAGTGGAATCATAATAAAGTCTGTAGTTTAGTTATTAGTATTGTATCGATGTCAATTTCTTAGTTTTGATAAATACACCAGTTACATAAGTTGTCAATAATCCAGAATTATGGTAAAAGATATATAGGAACTCTTGATACTATATTTGAAAATCTTCTGTAAATAAAAAGATACTTCAAAATATAAATTTTAATAAAATGACACAAAAATCTAATTAAACAATTTCTGCAATAAAATGTGAAAAATATAACAGCAGAATATTAATTACCTACAACTTTCTTTTTGGTCAGGGTCTCACTTTGTCTCCCAGGCTAGAATGCAATGGCATCATAGTTACTGCTCACTGCAGCCTCAAGCTCCTGGGCTCAGGTGGTCCTGTTGCGGGAACCTTCTGGGTAGCTGGGACTATAGGTGCTGGCCACCACACCTGACTGATATTTTTAATGTTATTTGTAGAAATGAGGCTTTGCCATGTTGTCAAGGCTGGTCTGAAATTCCTGGGCTCTAGTAATCCTCCTGCCTCAGTCTCCAAAAGTGCTGAGATTACAGGCATAAGGCACCGTGACTGGCCAACCTACAACTTTTTAATAGTTTCACTTCCAAGAGTTATTAGGTAAAATGCATTTCTAAGCAGGACTCGGTGGCTCAGCCTGTAATCCCGCGCCTTTGGGAGGCTGAGGTGAGTGGATTGCCTGAGCCCGTGGGTTCGAGACCCGCCTGGACAGCGAGACCTCATCTCTACAATAAATCAAAAAAACAGCCGGGCGTGGTAGCGCGCGCCTGTAGTTCCGGCTACTTGGAAGGCTGAGGCGGGAGGATCGCTGGAGCCCAGCAGGTCGAGGCTGCGGTGGCCGGGAGCGGCCGCTCCACTCCAGTCTGGGTCACAGAGTGAGACTCCAACTCAAAAAAATAAATAAATAAATAAAATAAAATAAATGCATTTCTACATAAACTTCATTATGTTTTAAGATATATATTCATAATTATTTTTCATATTTATGTTAAAATTATAGAAAATATTCTATACAATCAGTGTTAAAAATCTTATTCTGAAATTATTTCCATTTTAAAAATATTTATACATAAAATTTTTAGGAACATATTACTCCATGATTTTGATAAATCCTAATTTAAGCCGGTAACAGATTACTTGGAATCTTCTGTTTATAAAAATAAAAAATTAATGAAGTGTCCTATTCAAGACATTTGGGGTAGAAAAGAGTATTTTTTCTATTTGCTTTAATAAAATACACTTTATTCTATAATTTTATATAGCACAAAGGAATCATTTTCTCCTAAAAAAGCATGTTCCAGATTATTTTCTTCAAATAAAATTACAATTAAATATTCACGTGAAAAAAGTAATAGTAGCTTCACAAAGGTTATCATACATGTAACATTTTTACAATATAACTTCATAAATAATTATACCAAAATATTATTGTCAAATATACATTATGTGTCCCTCATGTTTGTCTATAATGGAGGGAGACACAGAGAAGTAGAAATAAATTTCCTTCCCTACATAGTGTAGCATGTTCTTGGATAGAAAAGACTAATATGTATATAAAATAATTACAGATAAAATATAGGCAGAATACATGTCCAATGCCTAGCAAAGTTATCTTTTTAATAGGCATAGTCATGTAAGGCATTAATTCCATATCATACAGTTTTAAATAATATAATACTCTTTTCATAACCAATGCTTTATGAAAATTTTAAAGATTATTCAGATCCTGCCACTTGTAAGGAAAATTAAATAGATAAGATCTGAGTAGCAAGCAATTTGTCCTCAGACCCCTTCATTTATCGTGTAGGTAGAAATGCAACCATGTCTCCCTGGACAGAACACTGTGTATTCCAGATCTGGAAATCTGATGCATTTCCAAATCACCAATTTCTAGGCCTCAGATAATATCTTGCAAGAAATTGCATTTTTCTCTACCATATTTTGAAATTAGTGAACAATTTTAAAAAGCGTATAACCTGCAGGTAAAAGCATATAACCTGCAGGTGTTAGGTAAGAATGACAGCAGAATTATAAGCTGAAGCTTTCCAAGTACAATTAACATTACATTGCTATTTATCAATAGCTTATTAGTGTAAATTGCTTTTTAAATATTCAAGAATATTTAAATGCTTAATTCTAGAAAATATGAGAAAAATAACATATTTAAGTCAAACTTTTTTTACTATATAACCCAGACCATTATTTATGATTTATAAGCATTCATATGTAGGTATGAATATAACCTAGCTCCGATAATTTTTAATTTTTCCTACAATAATGTAATTTCAATTACATATATTTTAAAATATATTATTTCATATGAAAATCAATGTTATACATTTTTCAAAAAGTAAATTTCTATATGCCTACATCTCCAGATAGAATTTTTATCACACATCAATTTTCACAAGATGTATGATGGTATTACTCATTTTTGCTACAATCAAATTTAGAATTCCAGTTTAAATTATATAAGTGAAGAATTATATTACCATTTTAGATGTCATGAACAACGCTCTTACAATTGTTTCTAGTAGTAAATAAAAATGAGTGTCTAAAAGTCTTAAAATGACAGACAAATATGAGCAGTAAAAAAAAGAAAGAAACTTATAAATTACCTGGATTAGGGCAGGATTCAAATAATAGTGGCAAAAGAAAGTGGGTGGCCATTTTCCATCTCTTGACTAGTCTGTTTCCTAGGAAACAAAGACTGAATGATTGCATAAATGACCCTATGCCTGCGGATTTAAATTGATGAAATTATATAGGACTATAATCTATGCAGAACAAGAAAGGTAATTGTTAGGATGACTGTTTATTAAGTAAAATGGAAAAGTTTGAAATACTTATTCTACTTTCTAAGAGTTTTTAGAACGAGTTATTATTAAAATATTCTGTCTGTGTTATTAAAGTCCCTATCCTATCAAATCACAAATATTAATACAACTAGTCGGCTAGCATGCTGATTTAACAGCTTTGTTTAAACTTTTCTGTATAGAAAGCTATTCACTGGTTCAACTCTGCCTCTGACTAGCAGAGCCAAACTTGATTCCAAAAGATATCCAGATGGTAGCAGTAGGGTATCATTTTTACTAGTAGCAAAGTATTTATTAAATGACCTCTGTCTGCTAGATTTCCAATTTAACGAATCCTGCATAAAAAACCATAGAGTGCCTTTGCAGAGTTTGACAAATACATCTCGCTCATAAATTTTACAGCATATAAGAGCCTGGTGATGTATTACCTATGATCATTATAATAATCCTCTGTGAAAATATCAAGTAGTCACTAAAAGGATGAAAGCATTAGCCTCCTCTTGAAAAAATAACCTTGTATTCCTCATAGAAATTCTTGTAGCAGTTGAAAGAGCGTGTCGTTTCATAGAGATGATTCCATTTACAAGTTTGTTGCTATGAGAATAAGATAGTAAACATCTCTGGTTTATTATTTCCTCTTTGAATTGTATGTTTTTTTAATGAGATAATTGAGTAAAGCATCATTAATTAATTGTGACGAAGAAAGTAATATTAAAATAATTATTTCAAAAAATTTATAAATGAGTTATCTAAAATAGTTATGTATGTATTATATATTGACGATAACAAAAGTAATAAACAATTAATACTATTTTATAATAAATATTATGGGATGAAGAATATTGTTACTTATTCACACATATTTACATGGAAGACACTGTTCTAGAGTCTTGAAATTAGACAGATAAATAAACATATCTGGGGAGGCAAAATCCAGAATTTATTCATAAATTGTGTATTTATTCTTACACACTTAAATGTTAGTCACCTTCAAAGTACTCTCCATTTGATGTAATGCACATATTGAGATTTTTTTCCACTGCTAAAAACATTTTTTAACTCGTCAATTTCGATGCCTTTTAGAGCTGCTTCCATGTGTTGTTTCTTCCACATTGGCAAAACATTTTTATTTGAGAACTTTTTTTATCCAGGGAAACAAAAGAAAGTTGCTGGGTATGAGATCAGATGAACAAGAAGGGTGGAAAATGGGGGTCATGTCATTTATGATTAAAAAAACCACTGAACACTCAGTGAGGTGTGGGCAACTGCACTTATAAATCACCCATTGTGAAATGGGCAAACACGTTGAAAGAATTTCAAAAAAAAATTCCTTGAATCTGAAGGCAACTTCTCACAACAATGCTAACTGGTACTCTGATGCCAATAGGCTACTAGAACACTTACCTAGTACGGGAAGCCTATGCTACAAGGGGTCCACACTTGAAAAGATAATCCAGTTTTTTGAGGATCCCTGCTTGTGTATATATTTGCACTTAAATAATTTTAAAATTGCCTATAATTAATTTGAAAATAAATATTATAAATATTAAACAATCTAAAATGATTAGTTATAGCTATTTTAAATGGAAATTGCAAACTTGATATGATAATTCTTATATTATTATATGATAATTCTTATATATTTTATTATACTATATGTACCACCAAGAAGCAAATGTATCTGATGATTATAACTCTCTCTTCTCTTTCTAGCATGTATATTGTGAATTATGTTGAAATGTTTGAAGATATTACTGACTGAAAAGGGGAAGATAAAGATATGAACCAGTAAAGGCAACAATTACAATATAAAAAACAAAATTTGGTTTTTAAAAGTTTTAGATTTACCAAAAAATTGCAAAACTATTACAAAATTTCTATATACCCTGCATCCAGTTTCTCCCTATTATTAAGCTCTTAAATTAGCATAGTAATTTTGTGACAATTAACTGGTCACTATTTATACATTATTATCAACTAGCATCAACACTTTATTTACAGTTCCTCGGTTTTTATCTAAATTAAATATTCTCCTACAGAGTTCTATACAGTATACCACACTATGTTAGTTGTCATATCTCTTTGGTCTCCTCGTGGCCTTGGCTGCTCTTTCTCAGACCTAAATACACACACACATAAACACACACACACACACACACATACACACACACACACACACATACACACACAAGCATACACACATTCACACACCACACATAGATATATTCTTGATAGTTTTGAGAATTACTGCTGAGGTATGTTTTTACAATGATAATCAGTTGGAATTTGTCTAATCCCCCCTTAATTAAAATAAATAAGATAATGTTTTATCTTGAGAACATCCTGTGATCAGGAAAGGCCACTGAAGATGCCTTGTATACTGGCTTGGGCAGAGAGTGTGTCATACTTTCAGGGACCTGGCAGATGAAGTAAAGCTTAACCACATTTTGGTTAACACACATTTTGTTCTCATTGATCAACAGTGACAAAAAAGTTCAACGAATCATTTTTAAGTTGAAGACAGAAACTGAGAGGGTTTCTATTGCCTGTTCATATGTAAAAAATTAAACATCTATAGATCTCTTCTATGTGAGATGAGTAAAGGTGTTTCTTTGCAGTCAGTAATTCATGACCTGTGACAAGAAACAGGAGAAGTGGTAGAGGATTTCTAGACCATCTCTGCTTTCTACTAAAACAGGACTCAGAAAAAAGTCAACATTGTCATCTTCTTTTATTATTTATTTTAAATTTAATTTGCTCAAGTAGTGTCTTGTGCCCCAGAATGTGATCGAGAATATTTCATATAAATAAGAATTTACATTCAGTTGCTTTTGAATGAAATAATATATAATTTTTATTAGATTAATTTGATTGATAGTACAGTTGAAGTCAACTAAATCCTTACTGATTCACTGATCTAGCAATTACATTGAGGTATCTCCAACGATAACAATGCATTTGTCTATTTCTCCTTTCAGTCCTATCAATTATAGTCGCATGTATTGGACATTCTCATGTAAATTCAATTCAAGGATTGATTGCATCTTCTTGGAGAGCTGACTTTTTTTATCATTATGTAAATATTTCTTTTTCCTCATTAATAATCTTCCTTATAGTAAAATCTGTTGATATAGCTATTCCAACTTTCTTTTGATCAGTGCTAGCATAGCATATCTGTCTCAAACTTTTTACATATAATTTGTCTGTATTTTTATAGTTAAAGTAGGTTCATTTTAGACAATAAATAACTGTATCTTTTAAAATTCTCTCTAATAATTGCTGTCTTTTGGTATGTATAGACCATTCACATTTGAAGAGATTATTAACATATTTGGATTAATATTTACCATGTTTGTAATTATTTTTGTCTCAATTAGTTTTCATTTTCTCCTCCATTTTTTTCTGTCTTTATTGGCTTTAAATGGACATTTTATCTGATTTATTTTATCTTCTTTCTTAGAATATCAATTATGTATTATGTATGATACTGGTTATCTTAGATTTTGAAATCTACACTTACAACTAATCTAAGTTCACCCTCCAAGAACAATTTTATCACTTTTTACTGGTGCAGCTAACTTCTAACAGAGTATTCCTAATAACTTCCTCTTGTCCCTAGTGATATTGCTATCATTTTTTATTTATCTGTATACCACAATTATCCAATAGATTATTACTATTGTAACTTTAACAGCTATATTTTAGATCAAATAAAAAATTAGAGTAATAAAAGAATATTTTTTATCTTCATTTACTCCTACTATGATTTTCTTTGTATAAATCTAAGTTTCTGATCTATACTGTTTCCCCCTCCATGAAGTATTTATTTTAACATTTCCTACAGAATGTGGATGCCAGTGATTATTTCTCTCAGTTTTTCTATGTCTTAGAAATTAACATTTTTCTAATATCTTAGTTTTGTTTGTTTATTTTTGTTTTGTTTTGTTTTTGGACTTTTCTAATAATTCCTTTATAACTAAAGTTTCCATTTGGCAATTTTTTCACCTGTAATTTGTGGTTATGCTTGAACCTTTGTTGATGTGGTAGTAAGGTGTGAAGTAAGAAACATTTTTTTCTGGTACAGTTATTCAATCTCAATGGCCTGTTTCTCTATGCTGAAACGTTCTCAAGTGTTTTCTATGTTCCTCACATCTTAATGGACATAGGAAGGCTGGAGAGGTTAGAGTCTATGACATGCCATTCCCAGTGGTATCAGGCTCTGGCACAGACTTTTTCCCTGAAGTGCAGGCCTTTGTTATAAAGAATGCTCAGGGGATATTTCAATGCATGCTTACATTTCTGTTTTCTTTTATATAGTCATGAGGTGAACTTCCTTGGCTTTCTACCATGAGACCATTATGGGATTCCTAAATGTAATTCTACCTAATGCATGAACATCTCTAAGACTACATTATTCAGAACTTGTTTACTTTCACACTAGCACACGCTCAGTCGCCAGTGGTTTATAAAAATAACCATCTAACTTTTCCTTTATTCATGGTTCATACCAACTTCTGTCCCTGGTAAGAATATTTTGACTCTGAATCTTTGTATTCATCTGACTCTCCAGCTTTTGGTGGTGTTGGTATGCCCTGCAACTTCAATTTTCTGATGAATAAAAGAAAAGGTTTTTTGGGTTTTTTTTTTAATGTAGTCAGTTTTCTTCCTGTTGTAAAGATTGAAGAAATGACATCCAAGCTCTTTAAAAGTTGTAGATCATATCAAAAACCCTCTGTGACATATTTTAGTCTTTGAATTGATATTATACTGCTACACCATTATGATACATTATCTGAAGTTAGCAGAATTATTAAATCTATTTAAGATTCTTTATAGCAAATAAAAACTCAAGAGTTTCCTTAAATCACACTCAAATTTGAAAATTTTTCGATAAAAACTCACAGGGCTCATTTAAACCTATTATTCTTATGGGCATACTTATTATAGAGAAAGAATACAAAGTAGAACCATCCAAAGGGGTAAAAACATAGGAAAGAGGCTGGTAGAGGGCCTGACATGGAGCTACGGTCATCCTGTCTCCATGGAGTCATGGACAGTATTACCTATTTCTAGGCAAAATGTGTGACAATATGCACCCAGTATTGCCTACAAGGAAAACTCACCCAAACTTTGAGGTTAGAGGATTTTATTGAGATTTTATTATAGTCTTTTTGGATTTAATTCCTGCCTTTTTGAAATAAATTTTCAGTAACCCCCACTTTCCCAGAGGTCAAGATTCCATTATATGGCTTGACGCTCACCATAGGTCACCTCCTTGGAATGAATTACTAGATGTTGTCAAGGAGCCAACTAAGAATAATAAAAATACTCCTATAAGTGGGGTATAGAGATTAACTCCCGGGACCTGGAACAGAGACTTGACCTTTTTATGGTCAAGACTAAATTCCTCATTACAAAAAGGCCATAGCCTTTTAAATCAGAAAATTGACTAACAAACATGCAGATTTATAAGAATGATTTGCTTATCCCTTAGCTGCCTAGCTATTTAGCAACCAATTCCAACTTGAAAATTCCATTTTCTTAGGTGTATGTTCAAACAGGGGCACAGAGAATTAGTAAAGAAGCAGAGGGTAGATCCCCCATTGTGTACAGGAGAATATAAGCACAGTTTGGATTGCACAAATGGCTAGAACTTTAGGACAGGTCTCTAGAGAGAAGGTAGCAGCAAAAAGAGTCCCCCAAAATACACATAATTATTTCTCTCACATCGTTTGCCAACTCGCAAACCACACATGTTCAATGCCTTAAAAGGTTAATTTCAGAATACTTATTTGTGAAGATGTAGAGTCAAGAAGAGATTTCAGAGCCCTCAGAGTGATAGAGACATAAAGTTGAATACTACACTCAACCAGAGTGCAGAACACTAGATAAGAACCATCTATCTTAAGTCGAGACAGTTTGATTACCATGCCTAAAATATAGGTATTGTTTTAGTTTACATCTTCCAGAGACATAAAACCAATAGGAAAATACATACACACACACACACACACACACACACACACACACACACACACACACACACACACATATGCAATTACTGTTAGAAATTGGATTAAATGATTTGGAGGCTTAAAATCCAAGATCATCAGTTGGCCAGATGGAGACCCAGGAGAGCTGAGGACCAGGAGAGACTTGGTATAAGTTCCAGTTGGAGTCTGAGTCTGGAGGCAGGAGGAGACTGATGTTCTAGATGGTCAAGAATAGAGAAATAATTCTTTATTATTCAGCCTTTTATGGATTGGATGAAGCCCACCCACACTGGGAAGAGTAATTTGCTTTCCTCAATCTACCTATTCAAATGTGAATTCCATCAGAAATTCTCTCACAGATATACCTGGAAATAATTTTAACAAAATACATGGGCAATCCCTAATGTAAAATTAGTCATTATAAATACCATTATCTTAAGTGGGATGGGTATGCCCTATGAGTAAGGTCATCCTTACAGTAACAAAGATTAAAACTACCAAGTCTTGACATTGTCAAGGTGCTCTACAGATAGTTTAACTGTCTGATTGAAGAAAATGAAAACATAGCAAGCTTCAGAGCAATATAACACAAGAAATTCTACAATAATAATCTATAATGACCAACATGCCATATAAAAATAATTTTTAAAATAAGTAAATATGGCCTTAGGGTAAAAATAGCCATCCATAAAAGCATATACAAACAAAATTAAGATATTAGAGTTAGGAGATAAGACAAAATAGTTATGATTAATGAATTGAAGAAAAAATATGATAGGTAAAGATTAGAATTTTAACAATAAATTAGAATCTACATAAAGGTAAAATGGCATTCTGTATCTGAAAGACAATGTCAGCAATTAATTAAATGAACATTATAACATGTGGAACACAACAGAAGATGAAATTTGGGGCATTGAAGACAATGACAAACAGTGCAAGAGAAAAAGAATGGGAGAACAAAAAATTGTAAGAAATATAGATGTACTTGGTCAAAATGTCTTATATAGGAACAATTTGAATCACACAAGAGAATGGAAAGAAAAGACCAAAGCAATATTTGCAGTAATGAAGGCTAAATATTTTAGAATTAAAATCATGTGGCAAGCTAATCAAATACTTTCAGGGTACAACAAGAAACACTGAAAGAACTGCCCATAAAGTCCACAAAATCTGAAGAAATAACAAACATTGCTGTTTTGAGTCAATAGTTATGGTGTGACTTATTATACAACAATAGATAACTAATGAGGAATTTGGGAGTGAAATTCTGCTATAACAAATTCCTAAAACATATGTTGATACTCAGCAGTCATAGACGTATTAAAGGATGATGAGAAGACTATTCATAGAGGATACAAAAAAAATAAAGTTGTTATACGATACCTAAAAAACTAATGCATATTGACTATAGGCAGAACAAAATTGACTGGTCACTTGAAAGATAGGAGACATCTTAACGAAATTGTGAATCAGATAAAGATAATATTTTTGGCAACTGACTTGTTATTAGCTGTATATAATAAAATATGAAAAAAAATTAACCTAAAAACCTTCTTAGCTTATAAGCAGAATTTAGAGAATATATGGAAAAACAAAAACATGATCTGCTGCAAAATTGAACTGCTCTACTGTCCAGGATCTCAAGTTAGTTAAAAATTCAAGTATAAAACATCCTTAGGGGAAAAAATCAACTTAAGGGTATGACGTTTTTGTTGTTGTGGCTATCTATGTAAAACTTATGATGATGCCTGGGGCCCACTTAGGCAGACTGAAGCAATTCTAAGAATCTTAAGGGCATTGTCTCACGGCCATCTGACATTTCATTCAAAGCAGTCAGAGATCTGTCGCAGAAAGAATTAAGGATGTGACTTTAGAGACCAGGGAGTAGACTACAGTCATACTCACAAGAAAAATACAAACCTATTAGAATAGTTGAATCAGATTGCACTAAAAGGACAAAAACAGTACAAAATTTTTTAAAGCCCCTGAGGCCCCTACTTTCTATAATTAGGAAGTAGTCTTAGTGAGATATTCAAATACAAACATGAACCATTTTATCATTGTATAAGAAAGACATCTTACAATGTGAAATCATGAGCCAAAAAATATAAAATAATTATCAAATCTCAATCAGAGAACAGAATTGAACTCAATCAAGTGATAGTAACTGCACCCACAATTGGGAAACTAGTGGCATTACGACTGACTAAATTTCAGAGTAGCTATTATTCACTGAGGATGATGCTTCCCGTTCTTTCCATTGGGGAACATAAATGGTGAAAATAAGGGTATAAAAATTGTCTTTTTATATCATAAGATTTGGATTCAAGAAGAGTCATAATTAAAGATCTCATCAGTATACAAATTAAGTGCAAATCACAAGATTCTATTGTTGAGTCAGATATCATAATTGTTTGAGTTTTTTGTGCAAAGTTTTGATTTATTTTACATATAACAATATATACTGTGGCCAAAGGGCTGACAGTGGTAAAATAAATGTGACCATATTTTATGGAGAACCCTATCAAGATCTCGAGTCTACTTTTTCCATTACTTGAATTTGGTAAGGTCTTGTGACAGACTTTTCCCTTACAGAATACAGCAGATATATGTTGTGTAACTTTTGATCTAAACTTCAAAAAAATTTGTTCGTTATTATCCTATTAAAACTGCAAGAATATCATGCAGTGAAAAGATCGAAGATGATAGATTGCATGAAGAGACAGCCCAGCCATTCTCATCATTTCAACAGCATGTGAGCAGTACTATAATAGACTAACCCACCTCAGTCAAGCCACTAACAGAATGCAACGCTTTGCTTGAGCCCAAAAGAGATCAATGGCAATAATAACAACATCAACAACAACAACAACAACACAAATGATTCAGTCAACTGATAGGATCATGAGAAATTCTGAATGGTTGCTATTTTTACCTTCCAAATTTCATACTTTTTTTAAGTAGCAATAAATATTTCATAGAAATTGCTAGATATATTACAACCTCTGCTCTTGGAATTGTTACTTGTTTGGGGAGAGAAAAAACTGGGGAAGAAAAAGAATAATAGTTAGCCTAATTATCAGATTAAATAATTTATTATGACTTGTGAGCCTTCTATAGTTTGAACATTATTTGACCTCAATTCTTATCACTCTTGCTCCTGATCTGAGTTCTAGGCATACTGAATATATTTGGTTCCTGAATGTGCAATGCTCATAATGAACTCTGGGGTTTCACTTATGCTATTATTTCCATGCTACCTATCACTTAGTCAAATTAATTTTTTTTAACTGAACAAAAATGAAAACAATAGATATCAAAATTTATGGAATGTGATTAAAACAGGACTTAGAGGAAAATTTATAACGTTAAGTAATTACAATGGGAAAGAAGAAAGCGTAATGTTAGTAGTCTAAGAAACGGGAAAAAAAAAAACTAAGCTCAAAGTAAGATGTGTATAACAAAGATTAGATATAAAGGAGATAGAAATGGACAAATGGTCAAGTAAATCAGTAAAACCAAATGCTTGTTTGTTTGTTTTTGTAGAAAGGTCAATGAAACTAAAACTCTAATCAATCTGCTAAAACAAAAATATGAGACAAATTAGTACTATTAGAGATGAGAATTGACATATGCAGCAGATCTTATATACATTAAAAAGGACGATAAGTTAATTTATGCATAAAACTGTGAATTAATTCACCAATTATTTCAAAAATGGAGATGAAAGAAAAAATCCATACCCAGTTTATAAAGTCAGCATTTCAGGATTTCAAAATAAATCACATAATCAAATAAAATTATGTACTAGTATCCATCATTAACACAGACATAAAAATCATTACTATGCTGGTCGTGGTGGCTAACGTCTGTAATCCCAGCACTTTGGGAGGTGGAGATGAGAGGTCTGCCTGAGCCCAGGGATTGGAGACCATCCTGGGTAACTTCCCAATACCTCATCTCTATAATAAATCAAGAAAAATTAGCCTGTCCCGGTGCCACATGCCTGTAATACCAGCTACTTGGAAGACTGAGGCAAAAGAATCACCTGAGCCCTGCAGGTCGAGACTGCAGTGGCCATGAGCATGACACTGTACTCTGGCCTGGGCAACAGAGTGTGACTCTGACTTTAAAAAAAAATCATTAATAGCATGTAGTTACATTGATTTAGACACTAAATAAACTGGATAATAATTCATGATCAAGAGGAGTTTATTCAAAATATACATACATGTTTTAGCATTTTAAAGTACAACAAAATAATGTGATGTATATGTCTGACACCATATGAATTATTAATAGATGCATAGAAAATTATTTAAAAATCCCACAAGCTTTCATATTATAACTATCAGTAAGAAAGGAATGAAATGGGACATCTTCAACCTGAAAAAAAGATGAGCTATGAAAAAAAAAAACCCTAAAACCAAGCAATTATGAAAAAGTAAAATATTCTTCCTAAGTGTACGAAAAAGGCAAAGATGTCTCCTCTCTAGTCAACATTTTTCTGAAGAATTCAGGCAATAAAATAAGTCAAAAATAAAAAATAAAAGGCATGTGTGCTGGAGAGAAAGAAGTAAACTTTTTATTCAAAGATTACATAATAAACATCATAGAAATTGTCTGCAAAATATTTATAAAAATTAATTTAATGAGGTGATCTAATGCGTGATCAATTTTTAAAAATTAATTATATTCCACATCTAGGTTGCTACAGGGCAAGTTGCTGTATAATACCTAGAAATACACACATTTCTATATACTGAGAGCTAGGTTGGAGAATCAGGCAATGTGGCTCAGCCTGTAATCCCAGAACTTCGGGAGGCTGAGGCAAATGGATTGTCTGAGCCTACAAGTTCGAAACTTGGCAAGACCTCGTCTCTACAATAAATTAAAAAAAAAAAAAAATTAGCTGAGCATGATAGCGCACACCTGTAGTTCCAGCTCTTTGGAAGATTGAGGTGGAAGGATCACCAGTGCCCAGCAGATCGACACTGCGGTGGCTGTGAGCGTGCCACTGTACTCCAGCCTGGAAAATGGAGTGAGACTTCAGCTCAAAAAAATATATATTAGAAATTAAAAGTAAATTTACCTGAAAAAAGTCATTGATTGTATCCCATGTCTAGATCCTTAATATAATACTTATATGTTTTTCTTTAAAAGGTAATAATATTCACTCAATTATCAACACTTTGATCAAATAACTACTATTTGTGAATTATTATTTTAGGTATAAAGTGGCAGTAAAAATTAAATGCATATACTATCAAGTTTTAGGGAACTTTGTAAGGGACATAAACCAAGACATATATAATCTTCTAAGATATGTAGGAGATGTTATAATTATACCACTACCTCACGCAGCAGAAGTCGTAAAACTTCAGTGTGAGACTGTTGGTGGCCATAGTCAATGAATCTAAATCTATGGTTCATAACAATTTGAAACCAGAGAATTAAAGAAGGCAGAAGGAAGAGTAAAGATGAGCCAAGAAGGAGCATCAGGCAAGGTCCACAGTATTAAATAGGGGGGCATTAGTGTCCCACTGAACTAGAAAACGTTATTTGGCTTTATAAACAATCTTGAATTGACAATGGCCACCCATAATCTCACATTGCTTGGTTTTATCAGAATTTTTTTTTTCTAATCAAGGCTTTGTTCCACCTTGACAAATAAAAAGATCCTCTCATGGCTTAGATTTGAAATTTTGAGCTAGACAGCTCCTGCTATTTGAGGTAATTGATGATCCTGTAGCATATACCTGTTTCTGTGCTGTAATTCAATTCATATTCTACAATGGCAATCAGATGTAAATACTGAAAACAGAGAAAGAAAATGGACAAAAATATGTCCACTAGACAGCATATTATCAAAGGTAAGCATCCACTCTGTTATCTATACTATCTGTAACCAACTTTCACATAATTTGTGATGTTTCCTATTATGTCAAACTATTTATACTCCTGATTTTTTCTCTTAGAGAAACATTTACTTGCCTCTCACCAACACAAAAGTTGTCTATAATAACTCTTATGTTTTCTTGCCCTCCCATAGTAATTTAGAACACAATTTATCACATACTATGTCATCCTGAAAGATTAAAAGATGTATTTTTCACATGTCAGTAATTTAAAAAAGAAAAACAAAAACAGAATTTTAAAAATGGTCAGTGGCTGCCTATTCCTTGTCCAAAGTATAATTGACTTGAAAGGAGATAACTTTAATAAGTTCACTCATTTTTAACATTTAGTGGCATATAAACAATATATATTTATTTGAATTTTGATACAGGACAAATAATAAATATTTCAAAAACCAAGAAAAATTAGGGATCATGTACAACATAAACTATACATCTGTGTATTTGTATTACCCACTTGTTAATGTGCAATTCAAAAAAAAGAAACAAAACATACGCAGCAAAGAAAAAAGACACAAATCAAGAAACAGATATAATAAAGCAAATCTGTACATTAAAATAAATATAGACATATTTGAAGAAAACTATAAAAATACTGGATGAAACTTGTAACTAAAATATAATGTATTATTTATAATAATAGCAAAATTTATTATGGAGGTTAAATATTAAGATATTTCACAACTTGTTAAAAAGTTATAGTCATCAGTACTGTGTTCTACAATACAACAATAGGCTTATAATCAATGGAATAAAATTGGGAGTAAAAAATAAACTCTCACATTATGGTTATCAATTGTTTTCCTTTCATTTACAATTGACATATAAGTGTACATGTCAGGTTGTATGTATAATGTTTCAATACATGTTTATATAGTATAATGGTCAAACAAGGGTATTTAGCATATCATGCAAACATTTATTATTTCTTTGTGGTGACAACATTTATGATTTCCTTTGCTAGTTATCTTGAAATATACAATATGAATTATTCACTATAATCACCCTAGTATATAATAGAATGTCAGAACTTATTCTTTATATCTAAATGTATTTTTATGCATGTTTGCCAACGTTTCCCTATTTTCCTTCTTTCTTCCTTCCACAGTGTCTGGTAACTATTATTCTACTTTCTACTTCTATGAAAATTTGTATAGATTCCACATATGAATGCTATTACATAATATTTGTTTTTTCTATGCCTAGCTTATTTCACTTAACAACATCTTCCTAATTCATCCATGTTGAGACAAACGACAAATGTTCATTTTATTTTTATAGCTATAAAGTATTTCTTTGTGTATAAATACCACATTTTGTTTATCTAGTTATCCACTGATGGATATTAAGGTTGTTAATTTTGATAGTGCTACAATAAACGTGGAAGTGCAGATACCTCTTTGACATACTAATTTTATTTCCTGTGGACATATACCCAGTAATGGGATTTCTGTATCACATGTTAGTTGTTAGTTCTATTTGCAATTTTTTGAGAAATCTGCGTACAGTTTTTTTTTTTTTACAATGGTGATACCAATTTACATTCCCATCAAAAGTGTAAAAGTGAGCCGGGCTCGGTGGCTCAGCCTGTAATCCCGCGCCTTTGGGAGGCTGAGGTGAGTGGATTGCCTGTGCCCGCGGGTTCGAGACCCGCCTGGGTAGCGAGACCTCATTTCTACAATAAATCAAAAAATCAGCTGGACGTGGTAGCACACGCCTGTAGTTCCGGCTACTTGGAAGGCTGAGGCGGAAGGATCGCTGGAGTCAAGCAGGTCGAGGCTGTGGTGGCCTGGAGCGGCCACTGCACTCCAGTCTTGGCAACAGAGTGAGACTTCAACTCAAAAAAAAAAAGTAAAAGTGTTGTCTTTTCTCCACATCTACACCAAAATTTGTTACGTTCTGCCTTTTGATAATAGTCATTCTAATTTGGGTGAGGTGATATCTCAGTGTGGTTTTAATTTGCATTTTCCTAATGATGGTCTTCTTTTGAGAATTCTCTGTTTAGATCCTTTGTTCATTTTTTAAATTATATTTTTTCTATTGTTTTTTTTTTTTACATATTGTAAATATTAACCCCTTGTGAGATGCATAGTTTGCAAATACTTTCTCCCATTCTGTAGGTTGTCCCTTCACTTTATTTATTGTCCCCTTTGCTTTTCAGAATCATTTTAGTTTGAAGTAATTCTATTTGTCTATTCTTGCAATTGTTGCCTATGTTTTTGAAGTCTTATCCAAAAAATTCTTACCAGGTCAAATGTCATGATGTATCTCTTTTATAGCTATTTTATAGTTTCGGATCTTTAAGTATTTAATATATTTTAGGTTGATTTTAGTATATGGTGAGAGATAAGTTTCTTTCTTGACTTTGTTTCAACACAAAGTAATTGCTGTCACTATTTGAGCTTTTTGTGGTGCAATATATATTTTAATATTTGTTGCAATTTCTATGAAAAGAGTCATTGATATTTTGGTAGACGTATTGAATCTGTAGACTGCTTTGGGTAGTATGGATGCATGTTTTATCTGTATTAGTTATTTCAATTCATAAATTTGAGATTTTTCTTTCATTTTATTACTTCATTTTTTCATCAATGCCTCATAGTTCTTATTGTAGATATCTCTCACCTTCTTAAATTTATTTCCAGATATTTTGTTTATTTTGTAGTTATTGCAATGAGGACATTGGTTTCTTAATTGTAAATGAATTTGCTTTGATTTTTTTTTCAGATAATATGCCATTGGCGCCTAGAATTGCCTCTCATTTTTGTATATTTTTTCATATTTTTCAATGTCATTTGTGGGGACAATTTTATTTCCTCCATTCAATTTTGGATGCATTTATTTCTTTATCTTGCCTACTTCCTCTGGTTAGAACTATCAGTACTAAGTTGAATAAAAGTGGTGAAAATGAGCATTCTTGTTGTATTTCAAATGCTAGAGAAAAATATTTTTAACTTTTCCTTCTCATGATGTTAGTGATGAATTTTTCATATATGGTCTTTATGATAATGAAGTACATTTCTTCTATGCCTAATTTGTAGAGAGGTTTTTTGTTTGTTTGGTTTTTTTTTTTTTTTTTTTTTTTTGAGTTAGAGTTTCACTCTTGTCGCCCAGGCTCACGGCCACTGCAGCCTTGCCCTGTTGGGCCTAGGTGATCCTTCTGCCTCGGCCTTCCAAGTAGCTGGAGCTACAGATGCACGCCACCAGGTCCAGATACTTTTTCTGTGATTTATGGTAGAGCCAAGGTCTCACCAAATTGCCCAGGCTGATCTAGAACCTGCTAGCTCAGGCAATCCTCTTACCTCAACCTCCCAAAGTGCTGGGATTACAGGTTGAGACACTGTGCCTGTCCTAGTCAAATTTTCCCTACAATAATAAACTATATATTTTTGTAAGGCAAAATGCTTTTTCTTCAAATTCTTCATCTTTATCTGTCTTACAAGCAAAGTGGAAACAAAGAACAGAGTATCATATGCTCTCACTCATAAGCAGACCTTGAACAATTATATTATAAGAAAGGCATTGGCAGTAGTGGGAAACTGCCAAGGGAGTGAGGTTGGGATTGGCAGTAGTGGAAAACTACCAGGGGAGGGGAGGACATATCTCATCAACAAGAGTACCTGCATAATGAACATCTGTATACCTAACCCTGAATTGTGCTCCACATCTGTAAAATAAGAAATTAATAAAAAAAAAGAATTCATTAGTAAAATCATCTGGGCCTGGGCTTTTCTACAATGGGAGATTTTTAAATTATTGCTTTAATTATATTCCTTGTTGATCTCTTCGAATTTTCTATTTATTCATGATTCAGTTTTGGTAGGTTGTATGTGTCCAGAAATTTGCCAATTTCTTCTACATTTTTTGACTTGTTTGTAATAGTCTTTAATGATCCTTTGTGTTTCACTCATAAAGTTTCTTTTTTAATCTCTGATTTTATTTATTTGAGTTTTGTCTATTTTTTCTTATTCTAGCTAATATTTTGCCCATTTTGCTTATTTTCTTTTTTTAAAAAATCAGCTGCTTTATTGATCATTTGTATTTTTAGAATCTGTTTTGTCCCAGCAAGATGGTGACGGGGTAGCCTGGTCTATGAAACCCTCTGCAAAGGAGAACACAGAGGGTTGCTGGCTCTCTCCCTGGGGGCTGCAGGTCCCAATGTTGGCAGCCTGCTCTTCACACAGAGCTCAGCCGTTGCCACCGCTGGGGCATCACAGTGGTTTGGATAACCACTGCAGTCACAGAAACAGCAACTGCCGGCGCTGCGGCAGCCTCCATGGTGGCCATTGCGCCACTCATGCCTGAGGTGATCCACGACTGCAGTCCTTGAAGCCCCTGCAGGCAAGATCTGTTGGGATCACTGCCACCTCTGCTACCACCACGAGGTAGTCCCAGCCTTGGTTCTCCACCTGTGTGCCCTGAGGCAGGCTTTCATCTCCGGCCTCTGCCCAACCCCTGTCCGGCTCCACCCGCTCTGGGGCGAGCAGCTGAGATAGCACCACCTGCTGGCCATTCAAGGTAACAGCACTGAAACATAAGAAATAAGCTTGAAAAACAGACACAGGCCAGATTTGAGGGGTAAACTGAGGGTGATCTGAACTGTCCTTCATAGCAGGCCAGGGAAAACTGACCCTAACTGTGAACTAATTTACCAGCTTGAAAAGACAGCTAGAAATCAGGGCTGAAAGGACATTGGACTTAAACGAAAAGTCTCAGAGTGTGCTCGATTGGTTCTGTTAGTTTAATGACTTAATTTTATTCCTAGTGTTTTGTTCCTGTATTTTTCTTTCTTTTTCTCTTCCTTTTCTTCTCTTTTCTCCTCTCTATAAACCATATCTTTGTATAGAGGAACAGCACACCAATAAGGTGGTTGGTTAGCTTGTATGTTAGCATCATTGTATGTTTTATTTTATTTTATTTGTATGGGAGTTGGTTAGTCTGTAGCCATGGTCTATTGTTTTTATCTGTTTCAGTTTAGGTCTCTCTCTCTCTCCATTTGTTGGTACACTCGTCTGTTTCCCCCCCTTACTCCTCTCTCTCTCCACTCCCCTCTTCCCCCCACTGTCTGCTCCATTCTCTTCTTTCTGCTAACCACGTTTTATTTCAGGGAGTAAACCTACAGCCCCACTGCACAGACAGATTCCAAGGCAGTGAGAAGTGGATTTCAGATTATCCATACACCTGTTGGCGAATACCAGAACCTGCAGATAGGTTTTGAATCATAGCTCCTCCCTTAAGTAAATCTCAAAACTGCAAAAAGGACCACCCCCAACCTACAGTGCAACTCCAGAATTGAACAAAGCAAGAGAGCATACATAGAGAATAGGAGACTGAACAAACAGAAGTAAAAGCAATCCCTCTACTCCTGAATAACAGAAATAAAGAAGATGGTGACGTGGAGGGAAGGAAAAAGTAGGGAGGGGGAAAAACTACACAAATGAAGAAAAACCAAAAGAACAATATAGGTCTCACACAGACTCCTGGGAGATCAGACACTGAGAAAACAGATTCTGGAACACAAACTATGAAGAGCCCCCAGAATGACTGGTCACATGCAACAAACCCAGACATCAAGACATTAATAGACAAAATTTAAAAACTGAAGAGAGACAAGAGGAAAATAGGAAGGAGTTGATGTCAGAAATAACAGCAGTAAAGAATACTGTGATAGAAATGAGTAACAAGCTGATAAGCATGTAAAGCAGAATTAACCAAGCAGAAGAAAGAATCTCAGAGCTCAAAAACCAAAACACAGAACAAACCCAAACTGTCAAAATCATAGAAAAGAAGTTCAAAAACACAGAACAAAACCTTCAAGAGATGAATGATCACTTCAAGAGACTGAACCTAAGAGTCATTGGCCTTCCTGAGGCAGAGAGAGAAAGAGAGGCCACACTGGAACAAACATTTCATGAAATCATTCAAGAAAAGTTCCCTCATCTCATCAAGGATGAAAAAATTCAAACACAAGAGTTTCAGAGAACCTCTGCAAGACAACAAATGAGAAGACCAACTCCCAAACATATAATAATTCACCTAAACAAAATAGGTATAAAAGAAAAAATCCTAAAGGCAGCAAGAGAAAAAGGTCAGACTATGTACCAGGGAAGACCAATTAGAATAGCAGCAAATTTATCTACAGAAACCCTCCAAGCTAGGAGAGCTTGGAGCCCTATCTTTCAAGTTCTAAAAGATAAACAATTTCAACTGAGAATAACCTACCCAGTCAAGCTAAGCTTCATCAGTGAGGGAGAATTGAAATCTTTCCCAGATATCCAATCCCTAACAACCTACGCTGCCACAAGACCACCTCTACAAGAAACACTTAAGAAAGTATTGAACAGAGAAGAAAAGGAAAAAAGAATAACATTCTTCACAAGAGCACAGGCAAAAGATTAAAAACACACATGATCAAACTCTAAAACCAAAATAAAGACAACACACAAACAGGAAGAACAACAACTCTGTAAGAACATTATGATAGGATCAACTGTCACATTTCAATAATTAGTTTGACTGTAAACGGACTAAATGCACCACTGAAAAGACATAGAATGGCAACATGGATAAATATCACCAGGCAACAATCTATTGCCTTCAAGAGACTCACCTCACTAGAAAGGACACTCACAGACTCAGAGTAAGAGGATGGGAAACAAATTTTCAGGTGAATGGAACACAAAATAAAGGAGGAGTCGCAATCTTAATCTCAGACAAAATACCCGTTAAGCTATCAAAAATTTAAAAAGATACAGAAGGCAACTACATAATGATAAAAGGTTCAATCCATCAACAAGAAATATCCATCCTAAACATATACGCACCAAACATAGGAGCAACAACTTTCATAAAGCTGCTCCTAGGTAAACTAAAAAAAGATATCGACTCCAATACCATCATAGCTGGGGACTTTAATACCCCACTCACAACCCTAGACAGATCATCAGGACAAAAAATCAGCAATGAGATCCGAAACCTCAATGTGACTCTTCATCAAATGGACTTAATCGGTACCTACAGAACCCTCCATCCAAAGACCACACAGAATACACATTCTCCTCATCACCACAGAGAAGGTACTCTAAGATTGACTACATACTTGGCCATAAATCAAGCATAAGCAAATTTTAAAGGACTGAAATTTTATCATGCACCTTCTCAGACCACAGTGGAATAAAAATAAACATTAACACCAACAAGGTCCCCCCAAAACCCACAAAGACATGGACACTAAACAGCATGATGCTAAACAACTCCTGGGTCAATGATGAAATCAAAACAGAGATTAAAAGATACCTGGAAACAAATGAAAATGAAGAAACATCTTACCAAAATCTCTGGGACACCACGAAAGCTGTAGTAAGAGGGGAATTTATATCCCTACAAACGCACATAAAGAAAATGGAAGGATCACAAATTAACTGCCTAAGCCACCTAAAAATGGTGGAAAAGCAAGACCACAAAAACCCTATGTCAGCAGAAGAATCCAGATCACCAAAATAAAAGCCCAAATCCAGGACATAGAAGACAAAAAGATAATACAAAAAAATCAGTGAAACAAAAAGCTGGTTCTTCGAAAGGATAAACAAGATTGGTGGTCCCCTAGCCAGACTGACCAAGAAAAAGAGAGAAAAAGCCCAAATAAACACAAGCAGAAACACAAAATTTGAAGTTACATCTGATCCTGAAGAAATATGAAAGATCATTAGCGACTACTATGTACACTTGTATGGAAACAAACTTGAAAACCTTTCAGAAATGGAGGACTTTCTGTCATCACACAACCTATTTTGAAACAAGAAGAAATTGAGTCCTTAAATAGACCAATAACAATCAAGGAAATTGACTACGTAATAAGAAAACTACCTACAAATAAAAAAAGCCCTGGACCAGATGGCTTTCCAGCAGAATTCTACAAGACATTTAAAGAGGAGCTTATAGTAATCCTACTGAAGGTATTCCAGGCGATTGTGAAAGATGGAATTCTCCCCAAATCATTTTACGAAGCTAACATCACATTGATACCTAAGTCAGGTAAAGACCCAACAAAGAAAGAGAACTACAAGCCAATACATTTGAACATAGATGCTAAAATTCTCAACAAGATCCTAGCGAACCGGATTCAACAACATATCTCAAAAATCATCCATCATGACCAAGTAGGCTTCATCCCTGGGATGCAAGGCTGGTTCAACATTTGTAAAGCCATAAATTAAATACATCAACAGATGTCAAAACAAAAACCACATGATTATATCATTAGATGCAGAAGAAGCTTTTGATAAAACCCAGCACGGCTTCTTGATAAAAACCCTCGAACAGCTAGGCATACAGGGAACATACCTCAAAATAGTAAAAGCCATCTACGAGAAACCCACAGCCAGCATACTCCTAAATGGACAAAAACTGGGACCATTTCCCCTGAAAACTGGAGCAAGACAAGGATGGCCACTCTCACCCGTCCCGTTCAATATAGTATTGGAAGTCCTGGCTAGAGCAATCAGAGAAGAGAAAGCAATCAGGGGTATTCAAATAGGAAAAGAGGAAGTCAAGCTATCTCTCTTTGCAGATGACATGATCGTGTACCTTGAAAACCCAAGAGAATATGTCAAAAACCTCCTTACACTGATAAAGGACTTTGGCAAAGTCTCAGGATATAAAATAAATGTGCAAAAGGCAATCGCATTTCTTTACACCAATAATAAACAAATAGAAACCCAAATAAAAAGCACAATTCCATTCACAATAGTCATACACAAAAAAATGAAATACCTTGGCATCTTCCTAACCAGAAATGTGAAAGACCTTTACAATGAAAACTACAAAATACTGCTTAAAGAAATCGAAGGTGACACAAACAAGTGGAAAAATATCCCATGCTCATGAATTGGAAGAACAACATTATGAAGATGTCCATCTTACCTAAGGCAATATAGAGAATTAATGCAATACCCATCAAATTACCAGCAACATTCTTCTCAGACCTAGAAAAAACAACACAGGAATTCATATGGAAACACAAACCAAGAATAGCCAGAACAATCCTAAGCAAAAAAAAAAGTGCAAAGCAGGTGGTATCATATTACCAGACTTCAAACTTTACTATAAAGCTGCAATAATCAAAACAGCTTGGTATTGCTACAAGAACAGGCATATAGACCAATGAAATAGAATTGAGATTCCAGAAGCAAAACTTCAATTTTTCAACCAACTCATCTTCAACAAAATCTCCACCACCTACCACTGGGAAGAGGAGAGCCTATTCAGTAAATGGTGCTGGGAAAACAGCCTGACCACATGCAGAAGATTGAAGCAGGACTCCTATCTATCTCCATACACAAAAATTAACTCTAAATGGATCAGAGGCCTAAATGTAAAACCTCAAACCATAAGAACCTTAGAAAATGAAGGAGATACTCTCATGGAAATTGGAACTGACATCCAATTACTGAACAAAACTCGAAACCCACAGGCCATAAGAGATAAGATAGACAAGTGGAGCCAGGCTCGGTGGCTCAGCCTGTAATCCCGTGCTTTTGGGAGGCTGAGGTGAGTGGATTGCCTGAGCCCGCAGGTTCGAGACCCACCTGGGCAGCGAGACCTCATCTCTACAATAAAAACTTAAAAATCAGCCAGGCGTGGTAGCATGTGCCTATAATTCCAGCTACTTGGAAGGCTGAGGTGGAAGGATCACAGGAGCCCAGCGGGTCGAGGCTGCGGTGGCCAGGAGTGGACACCGCACTCCAGTCTAGGCAACAGAGTGAGACTCCAACTAAAAAAAAAAAAAAAGATAGACAAATGGGACCTCATTAAACCGACAAGCTTCTGAAAAGCCAAAGAAACCATCAAAAGAGCAGGGAGACAGCCTACAGACTGGGAAAAAGTATTTTCCAACTCCAGGTTTGACAAAGGTTTAACATCTTGGATCTACAAGGACCTCAAACATGCTGAAAAGACAAAAACAAACAACCCAATTATAAAATGGGCAAAAGATATGAACAAACACTTCTCAAAGGAAGACATTCAAGCAGGCAACAGACACATGAAAAAATGTTCAATCTCACTAATCATCAGGGAGATGCAAATCAAAACCACACTGAGATACCACCTAACTCCAGTCAGAATGGCAGTTATCAATAACTCAAAAAATAACAGTTGCTGGAGAGTGTGTGGTGAAAAGGGAGCACTTCTACACTGTTTGTGGGAGTGCTAACTAGTCCAACCTCTGTGGAAAACAGTATGGCAATTCCTAAAAGCTCTAAATGTTGACCTCCCATATGACCCTGCAATCCCCCTACTGGGAATATACCCTGAAGAACTCAAATCACTGTATAAAAAAGTTACTTGCACACATATGTTTATCATAGCATTGTTCACAACAACAAGAACCTGGAAGCAACCATGCTGTCCATCAAAAGAGGACTGGATTTAAAAAATGTGGTACATATAAACGATGGAATACTACGCAGCCATAAAAAAAGAACAAAATCATGAATTTTGCAGCAACCTGGATGGAACTAGAGTCTATAATATTGAGTGACCTATCACAGAAACAAAGATCTGAGTATCACATGTTCTCACTCATATAGTGGACCTTGGACATCCAACATAATACTATAAGAAAATGACTGACAGTGGTAGGTAACTATGGTGAGTGAGGGGAAGGGAGATGGGATTAACGGTAGTAAATATCTGTCTGAGGATGGGGAGACACCTCTTATCAACAAGGGTGCCTGAACGAAGCGTATTTGTATACCTAACCCTTAACTGTACCCCACAATATCATAATAAAAAATATTGATAAATAAAAATTTTTTTTTTTTAAATCTGTTTTGTAATTTCTTCTATAAACTTTATTTCTTTCATTCTACTAATTTTGAGCTTAATTTATTTGCTTTTTTGGTTCTTTGAGATGTAATGGTAAGTTGTTTGATATTTTTTCAGTTTTTTTAATGTAGACATTTATTGTTATAAATTTAACTCTTAGAATTGATTTGGCTATATTCCAAGGTTTTGGTATGTTACTGTCATTTGTCTCAATAAATTTCTTCCTTTCTTTTTAGATTTATTCATTCACACATTTGCTGTTCATTAGCATGTTGTCTAATCTTTAGGTATTTTCAGAGTTTCCAACATTCCTTTTTTTTTCTAGTTTAATTTCATTGTAGTCAGAAAAAATACTTGATATGATTTTGAATTTTTTGTTGTTTGAAGCCTAATATAAGATTTATTTTAGGAAATAGTCCATGTGCTGATGAGAAAAAATGTGTATTCTGCAGCAGTTGCATAAAATATTCTGTATATGTCTGTTAGGTCCATTTAACTCCAATGTTTAGAGGAAGGTTATCACCCTCGTTTCTTTGTTGATTTTCTTCCTGTATGATATACCCATTGTTGAAGGTGAGGCAAAGGATGGAAGTCCCTTACTATATTACATTGTAGCTAATGTCTTCCTTTGGGTCTATTAGTCTTTCCTTTATATATTTCTGTGCTCTAGTGTTGGATGCATATTTATTTATAATTATTATATCCTCCTAGCGTTATGATAATTTTATCATTATATAATGGTCTATCTTTTGTTTCTCTCTTTTTTTTTTAACTGTTCTTGACTTAAAGTACTTTGAAGGTGACAGAAGTTTAAATAAATAAGGATAAATACACAATTTTTTATACATAAATTCCAGTTTGAGGGGCTTCCTCTCCATACACATAGATGTAATATCTAAGATTATAAAACTTTTAAACAAATATACATAGGAAACTTTGTGACCTTTATTTTGGCAATGTTTTCCAAATGGTTTTAAAAACACTTGACTAGTGAAAGAATAAATTGCACTTCATCAAAATTAAATACTTTTGTCTTCCAATTAACACCATCAACACAAGTGCTCAGCTAGCTGAACTAATTGCCCTTACAAGAACCCTCAAATTAAGTAAAGGGAAAATAGTTAGCATTTATACTGATTCTAAGAATGCTTTCCTAGTTGTTCATGTCCATGCCACTATTTGGGGAAAAAAAATCTTATAGCTAATGGATTTCCTATTAAATCCCATCAAGAGATTGATTAAATTTTTTTAAAAAAGAAAATTAAAGCAAAAATCTGAGAATGGGAGAAAATATTTTAAAACTATATATCTAAGAAGGGACCTGTAACTATTAAAAAACAATGAAATTACAACTCATTTTGTTTTACTTTATTATTTATTTATTTATTTATTTGAGTTGGAGTGTCACTCTGTCGCCCAGACTGAAGTGCAGTGGTGGCCGCTCCCGGCCACCGCAGCCTCGACCTGCTGGGCTCCAGTGATCCTGCTGCCTCAGCCTCCCGAGTAGCCAGAATTACAGGCATGTGCTACCATGCCCGGCTGATTTTTTTTTGATTTATTGCAGAGATGAGGTCTCGCCAAGTTGCCCAGGCGGGTCTCGAACCTGCGGGCTCAGGCAATCCATTCACCTCAGCCTCCCAAAGGTGTGGGATTACAGGCTGAGCACCGAGTCCAGTTTACAACTCATATTAGAAAGCCAACTTAGTTTAAAATGGTCAAAAGATTTAAATAGACATGTATGCAAAGGATATATACAAATGATCAATGAGAACATGCTGAACATCATTAACCATTAGGGAAATATAAAGCAAAGTCATAATGGGATACCACTTTTTACTCACACCACTCTGATTTTTTAACAAGCAAAATGATAGAAATAAAATGTGTTGATGTGGATATGAAAATACTGGTGTCCACCTACATTGCTGATGGGATGTAAAACGGTGGAGTCACTCAGGAAAACAGTTTCTCAAAATATTAACCATAAACCATATGATATAACAATTTCATTCCTAGGCATTTATCTGAGAGAAATAAAAACATGTCATCAAAAAGATGTGTATATAAATGTTTATAGCAGCATTATTCTTATTAGCCCACATGTCTATTACCAGATGAGTGAGTAAGCAAAATGTTGTATAACTCCAAAATGTAATATTACTTGACAATATAAAGGTACATTAATACATGTTACAGCACAATTAATCTTGAACACACATCACATTAAATAAAAATAAAAACACATAATGTATGACTTCATTTATATAATGTGTACACAACAGACAGATCTTTAGAGAAAGTAGATTAGCTATTGTTTATGTCTGGGAGGTAGCAATATAAAGTGACTCAATGAATGCGGAATTTCTTTTATGATTGAAGAAAATGTTTAAACATTAAATTGTAATGATGGCTGTGCAAATGTGAGTATATTAAAAACATTGAGTTGCACATTTTAAATTTATGAATATTATAGTATGTAAAATAAAGATGGTAAAAATGTAGCAAGCATAGTTGAAGATAGAATTTGTGAATGGAAATATTGGTCTGAAGAACTCATGTAAGATACATTACTACAAATAAGATTTAAAAAGCATAATTATTAAATAAGCTAGTATATATGAAGCAAAGCTCTAATAACCAAAATATGTGCAAAGTCATTTAATAGAATGAGTAGAAAATAGTATTCAAAATTTTGAGTGGAAGAATATTCCAGAATTGAAGAGTTACGTAGATTTTATTTTGAAGTAGAAAAAAAATCAAACTTACTTCCATATAAATCCGAGAAACATCATGAATGAATTGTTAAAAAACAAAGAGCAATATGAGAAATCTATCATGAAACAATGGCAATCAAACAAATAGATTGCTTTTTACTTTCCATTACTGCTAAGCAGCTGAACATACCAAAGACAATGGAATAATGTCACTTAACAATGTCAAGAATAAATACTGACTCTAAACTGTCTTCCATGTAAAGTAAGTTTAGTATGGTTTTATATCTAATGTCTTTACCCATCAGCATTTACTATATTAATGTGGGTTATTATGTAAAAAATATATAAATTATTTTTAAATTGCTGACTAATAATTGCCCACACGTTAGTGTCTTAGGACAATAAACATTTATTATATCACAGTTTCTGTGGATCAGAAATTTGGGAAAGGCTTAACTGAGCCCTCTGCTTCAATGTCTCCTTAAAGCTGCAATAAAGGTGTTAGTCATGGTTGTACACATCTCAAGAACCAACTAAAGGATACTGTACTTCCAAGATAAGATATATGGTTGTTGAAAGAATTGTTCTTTACTGCCTCCATTTCTTACCACGTGAGTTGCTTGATATAGCAACCAAGTATAACAAGCACATTTCTTCAGAGAAAGCAAGTAAGAAATCAAGAGAAGCCGGGCTCGGTGGCTCAGCCTGTAATCTCTCGCTTTGGGAGGCCGAGGTGAGTGGATTGCCTGAGTCCGTGGGTTCGAGACCCACCTGGGCAGGCAAGACCTCATCTCTACAATAAATCAAAAAATCAGCCGGGCGTGGTAGCATGCACCTGTAGTTCCAGCTATGTGGAAGGCTGAGGCGGAAGGATCGCTGGAGCCCAGCAGGTCGAGGCTGCGGTGGCCGGGAGCGGCCGCTGCACTCCAGTCTGGGTGACAGTGAGACTCTAACTCAAAAAAAAAAAAAAAAAGAAAGAAAGAAAGAAGGAAAGAAAGAAAGGAAGGAAGGAAGGAAGGAAGGAAGAAAGAAAGAAAGAAAGAAAGAAAGAAAGAAAGAAAGAAAGAAAGAAAGAAAGAAAGAAAGAAAGAAAGAAAGAAAGAAAAAGAAAGAAAGAGCGAGCAAAATGTAGAGTATATGTTTTTTGGTTGCTGCTACTCTTGTTTAATCTCATCATTTTGTCATCGTCTACTCATTACAAGTGAGTCGCTAGGTCTTAGCCAACATCCAAGGGGAGGAGCTTACACAAGGGCATGAAAACCAAGAGACAGGGATTATTGAGAGCCATTTTAAAGATTGCCTACCAACTGTGCATTATCCATCTGTCTTTCTATAAACTTTGTTTATAGGTATGTACGTATGTATGTATGTATGTATCTATCTATCTATAACTTTCAGTCATGAGAAAATAAACCTAAGAAACTGATATGATCTCCACTTTTATGACCACGTAATTCTAAAGAAATAAGTGAGAATATTGAATTATTATGTTCGTGGTAGTCTTGAGAATTCTACCAGGAGCTATTGCTGAGCATGCTTTCTTGTATATCTGGTATTATTTCTTCCAAGTAAAGCTGGTGCAAGATAAAGCCTGTTATGTCTTCTAATAGTCATTGTGATCTAAAACCCAAACACTGCTATCAATGAAGCATTTAATATCAAATCAACTTCACCTTATTACCCCACTGCTTTTGAAATGCATTATCTGAATAATTATCAATATGTAAATATTTGCTTATTATACATGCATAAATAATTTATTAAATCTTATTAAACAGTAATAGGAAGCTTTAAAATTCTATTATTTTTCTTGGAGAATTTTTTTATATAAAGTAAAATGCAAAGGAATTAGAACTATTTTACTAAATGAACGCCTTCTGCTCTTAAATATAGCTTTTTTTAAGAAAACAAACTAAGAAGTCAAAATTAACTCTAATACTACATATTTACATATCCGTGATGTGCCTATATGCTATTTCGTTGTCAATTTCATTTATTTTGTTAAATTTGCACACTTTTCAAATAACAGTTGTTAGTTACGTACTTATTGAAAAGGCCATTCATCGAACACATTTACCTCTTCAGTTCTTTTTGTGCACATCCACGTACGCATATTGCATCTTAACCATACTAGACATTCAAGAGACTTTTTTCCTTTTTCAAATCCTTAGCTAACTCTATTTACCACTTCCCCTATCCAGAGCTTTGTTTTTGCTGCTCTTTCTGGTGTAGATGCTTTTATTTCTCACCAGTTGTTATTCACATATCTACAGACCTTATGAATCTAAGTGCTACTTATCATTCATATCTTAAATTAAATGGTACTTGCTCCTCTTGATCTTTCAAAATTTTAGTGTATAATTATGTACAGTTGCCTCTTATAATCCATTGCATTTCTGTATCAGTTGTAATCTTTTCTCTTCATTCCTGACTTTATTTGAGTCTTCTAATTTTTTTTCTTAGTCTAGTTAAGGGTTTGTCAATTTTGTTTAACTTTTCAAAAAACCAACTCAGTATCATTGGTATATCTCTTTTTTCCTAGTCACTACTTTATATATATCTGCTCTGTTCTTTTCTATTTTCTTCTTTCCACTAACTTTGGATTCAATTGTTCTTTTTCTTCCTAGTTTCTAGAGGCATAATATTAATTCATTTGAGATATTTCTTCTTTTTTTGATGTGACCATTTAACTTTATAGACTTTCCACTTACAACTGCTTTTGCTGCACCTCATAAGTTTGGGTATGTTTTGTTTCCATTTTATTTATCTAAAGATATT
This sequence comes from Carlito syrichta, assembly GCF_000164805.1. Lineage (NCBI taxonomy): Eukaryota > Metazoa > Chordata > Mammalia > Primates > Tarsiidae > Carlito > Carlito syrichta. The sequence goes on from NW_007259429.1 coordinate 178,248, forward strand.
TTTGAATTTGCCTTTTAATTTCTTATTTTACTCAATAGTTTGTCCAGAAGCATATTGTTTAAATTCTACATACATACTTGTAGATTTCTCATAGTTTCTCTTGTTAGTGATTTTCAGTTTCATATCATTCTGATTTAAAAAGATACTTGATATCATTTTTATTTGCTTAACATTTTTAAGATTTATTTTGTGGCCTAACATATATATATGTCCTGGAGAATGCTTCATGTGCACTTGAGAAAAATATGTATACTTTTGCTGTGGGAAGGAGTGTTCTCTATATGTCTGTTAGATCTATTTGGTCAAAAGTGTAGTTCAAATTCAGTGCTTCAGTAATGGTTAATCTTGGTGTCAAGTTGACTGAATTAGGAACAACTAGAAAACTGGTAAAGCATCATTTTGGGTATGCCTGTGAGGATGTTTTCAGAGAAGATGGGCATGTTAGCTGGTGGACTGACTGGAAAAGATCTGTCCCAATGTGGTGATCCAATTGGCTAGAAGTTCAGATTTAAAAAGAAGATGACAATTTCCTTTCTTTATGCTGGTGCTGGGTCACTCTCTCCTGCCCTTGGACATTATTACTCCATGCTTTCTGGTCTTTGGACTCCCAGATTTACACCAGTGGCTCTCCGGGTTCTCAGGGATTTGCCCTTAAACTGAGTCACACTGTCAACGTCTCTGATTTTGAGGCCTTCAGACTTAGACTGATCTATGCTACAGTCATCCCAGGGTCTCTACCTTTCAGACTACTTGATGTGGGACTTTTCTGTCTCCATATTTATGTGAGCCAATTCTGCTAAGAAATCCTTTCTTTTCATATATCTATATCTTATCTATCTATTTATCTGTCTCCATAATCTATTGGTTCTATCCTCTGGTACACCCTGACTAATATAGTTTCTATATTGATTTTCTGTCTGAATTATGTGTCTCATGTTTTATCCAGTATTATTCACAGTAGCCAGGCTTTGAAAAAAATCAAAGTGCTGACCAACAGATAAATGGATTAAAAACTGTGATATTTATACACGATGTCATACTGATCAGCCTTAAATAAAGCAGAAATTCTGTTATTTGTGACAACATGGATAAACTAGAGCACCTTATACTAAGTGAAATTCGGCAGGCATAGAAAAACAAATACCTCATGAGTTCACTTTTATGTGAAATCTAAAAACATTGAATTTATAGAAGCAGATGGTAGAATGGAATGGTGGCTATAGTGGTTATCAGAGTTTGGAGGAAGAGGATGGATGAAAAAAAGTGAAACATATGCCAAAAGGACAAGGTTTCAGTTAGACAGGGTAATTAGGTCTTGGTAATTTATTGTATAGTATGACTATTACAGTAAAAATTAATGTAGTATATATTTAAAAATAGCTAAAAGAGTGGATGCTAAATGTTCTCATCACAAAAAGTAATAAGTATTTGAAGTGATGGATATCAGCCTAATTTAATAATTTTACAATGTATTCATATTTCAAAACTTTATAAAGTACCCCATAAGTATATACAATTATTATTTGTAATTAAAATAAGACTTTAAAAAGAGTGAGTTATTCATTAGATTGGTTGAATAAATAAATGAATAAGATAATTAAGATTTGGAAATTATATATGACATTATTTATATTTACTTCATTTGTTGCAATTTAGCAGAGGTAAGATAAATTATCACCCAACCTTTGGTTTAGTGCTTGAAACAGATGATGACACACACAACCAATAAGATGGGAAAAGGTTTCTTAATTACATGGTAATGTGTTCTGTAGGGAGCAGGTAAGCCTCCCAAGTGAGCCTCAAAATAGTTTGAGAAGGCAAGGAATGGAGACTGACTTTTGGTTAGTGGTTAATGGTGGAGCTGGAAAGTGGGTTCTCATGTGAAGTCAGAGTATTGTGTGGCTTGAAACTTCCACTGGAGCCAAAGTGGGTAACATCTTTCTTAATAATTTACCTCACATATAGGGCAGAGGGAGAAGAGGGAGATATGAGGCTTAAAAGTTTTCATTAGCCAAAGATTTTGTAAAAATTGGAACTTTTTTTTTAGTGAGGCCATTACAACCTCTAAAGAGTAATAATTCACATTTCTATATATTGAATATTCATTTATTAAACTTGTTAATCACTACATTATGTTATTTTTATTCACCTAATCCTCATAAAAACTTAGAGTGCCAAAAATATTATTATACTTTACAGATGAGTAAACACAAGTGAAGGAAATTATTTTTGAAGAACTATGCTTAATTTTAGTAGCAGAAGTAGGAATAAAAACTATTGTATCAAACACAATTTCATCTACCTTCTCCTGACTTGCATATCTTACTTCTTTTATTATTTTTTCTAAGATATACATAAGGATAAATATAAAGAAAAAGTTTTTAATAGTACAATGTTTTGTCTCTTGCATAAATCACATTGAGACTGAATAAAATGAAGACAATTGAATTTTTTTTTTTTTTTGAGTTGGAGTCTCACTCTGTAGCCCAGACTGGATTGCAGTGGCCGCTCCCAGCCACCGCAGCCTCGACCTGCTGGACTCTGGCGATCCTTCCACCTCAGCCTTCCAAGTAGCCGGAATTACAAGCATGCGCTACCACGCCCGGCTGATTTTTTTGATTTATTGTAGAGATGAGGTCTTGCTGCCCAGGCGGGTCTTGAACCCGTGGACTCAGGCAATCCACTCACCTCAGCCTCCCAAAGGCGCGGGATTACAGGCTGAGCCACCGAGCCCGGCCGACAATTGAATTTTTAAGGTACTGTCTGAGTAGATATAATCTTCCAATCTAAGTAAACATGCTAAATTATTTCAAAATGTAATATGCATATGGTTCTATTACATCCTTTGTGGGATCTAGTATTGTTAATTTTTTTTTAGTCTCTAGCAATTTATTATTTGTCCTATTCTAATATTTACAGACATATTTATCAGTATGTGGCACCCAGGAAAATTAGTAAGAATCTCTACCTCCACCACCTACCATTTCTACTTATCTCATATATGCTGTGGAATCAGAATTTAACTTAAATCCTGGTTCTGCTACTTACAAATTGTGTACCTTAAACAAGTTGAGTAATCAACCTGAGTAATGATTTGCACCCTATAAATGTGTTTTGAAAACTGGAAGGAATTAAATAAAACACCTCGCATAGTGACTGTCAAACCATATGATCAATAATAATTTTCTTTCTACTCTTTCTATGATTCTCCTTCATTGTCTTTGCAGAATTTTTGATTTGTTCATTTAGATTTTAGAAATTTTTGATAGAATATAAATAATATATACAAAATTGCTCTGGCAATATATTTTTAAATACTATATTATGTAGATACACTTGAAGCATTTTATTATTTTTTATAAATACCACTACACTGATACTCAGTAATAATTAATCTAAAAATTTTTAAATGTATTTTGATTTTATGGAAGATAAACTATTTTTAACATCTCTAACAGCTTATTGTTTAGTTTCTGTTTAAACATCCCCTACAACTGCACTAACTCACTTGCTATCATGTATATTATTTATGATGAGAATGTTCCTTATAACCTTTAGCATAAAATGACTTTCATCTAATGTTTCCTAAAAGGCACTTCACAAATTTCCCATTAACTCATAGGAAAAGGGGGAAATCAGCAACTCTGAACTTCATTGATAATAGTTAACTGTCTATAGTATTTGGGCGACATTTCACTTAATGACAGTGAAGATATATAAGACTCACAACCACATTGTTGGGTTATGATACATTTGCCTTCTGAGCAATAAAACAGTATAGAATTTTCTGCTATCAAAAGTGGCTATTTTTTGACTTTATCAATTCCTTTGTACATGATGGATACATTGCTAAACACTTTCATACTTTAATTGCATTATTTGAGCTTCATAGCCCATGAAGTGCCTGATGCTATTATGATTGCCATTTTAAATATCATAGGATTGTGGTTTACAGAAGTTAAACAAATTGCCCAAATGCATGCTATTAGTAAATAGTACAGCTGGTATTCCAATCCAGATTGATATAGAGATACTATGTAGAGATACAAAGTGATTCCAGAAATAAGCGTAACATATATGAAACAATGCTCTTACTTAAAAAGTGAAATTGCCATATAGGGAAAATGATGGCTAGTGGAGTCAGAGAATTGCTTGGGACTATTGGTAGACAATGAACATGACAGATTCAAATGCAAGACTGATTCACTGATGGACTTCCTGCCCTTTGTGTTGAATGGGTATTTTAATACAGATAATAATATCTATAAATTTGAAATAAGTATAGAACGTTGACAGAAAATTGGCAAGTTAATGACAATTTGTTTCTTAGTGAAACTGAATTATTATGATGTAGTAATATCTCTGCTGTATTCGAGGGGCAGATGCTTTTATTTTAATCCATTAACATTATTTTAACAGTTGAATGATTACATTTCACAATATAATACCAATTTACGTCTTTCACCTTGAGTAGATATATCATTGTGGGTCATCCTCACTTCAAGATAGCTTAAACGGTACTGGAACAGTAAGCTCTGACATTTGAACATTCTCCCAGGTGAAGGAAAGTTACCTTTAACTGAAACAAACAAACAAACAAACAAAAAAAACCCCCAGCATTCTAAAATTCAGATGGGGGAATTCCAAGATGGCAACAGAGGCAGTTTGAGTGCATGAGTTTCAGCATAAATGAATGGAGACCAGTATTCACCCTAGGGTGTCAGCAACAGTTGTGTAAATGTCTGATTGAGTGGAGACACGGAAAGGAGAGAATCAAGATCTCCTGCATAGCCAGCTGCCCTGAACAGCTGCTGGGACCTCAGTGTGCTCTTCATCCCAGAGGCAGGCACCCATCTCTACAGGACCACCCAGAGAGGAAAAATAAAAAGGATTAAAACCGTGAAGACCACCTGCAACGGGTGCCACCTGCCACCGCAGCCTTCGTCCCAGTCCAGACGCCAGCAGCATGAATGGTGAGAAAACACAGCAGAGTAACCCGACAAGAGTCCCAGCTGAGGAGACCCGGAGGCCCCATCCGCCAGCGGAAGCCTTGGCAGCCTGCCATGGTAGCCCCGCAGAAGAGCCCAGCCCTAGATCACAGCAAAGTGGCGCTGAGTGACCCAGCACCCTTTTTTCCAGTGATCCGCAAGATGTGTGACTCAGGCGGGCAACTTTGGGAGCAACGCTCAAGGAGATACCTGAATATCAGTGGATCAGCGGGGGACAGATTGCAGCCTTCCCCAAACTCCACGGGGTAAACAGGGGATTCCATATGAAGCATTGGCAGTCTGCACTGCCACCCAAGAACCCAGGCTCTACTCACAGCGATGAGTAGGGGTGAGTTTTAAAGTGACCCTCCATCCTTTCCCCCGTGATCTGTGAGATGGGTGACTCAGGCGGGCAACATTAGGTTCAGCACACACGGAGAGAGCTAAACATAGGCAGATCAGCTAGGGACACCTTCCAGCCTCTCCACCACTGCAAGGGGTAAGATGGGGGCAGATTTAAAAGTTGGAGGCTCCTCCCTTCTGAAAACCCTCGCCTCTGCCGCCAGCTAGGAGAAACAGTGATTGGGTCACTCTGGGTCACTCCTACAAGAAACCCGAAGTCTTGAAACTGCTGAAAGAGGGTGCTCAGGAATTACATAAGTTTGTTGTTGTTTGGGGGCATTTTTGGGGGGGAGAGGGGTTATTTTTCTTTATTTTTTGTATCTGCATGACTATCTTTTTTTTGTTACTGTTGTTCTAATATAGCTTGTTGGGAGTGGGCATTTCATTCTATTTTACCCCTTCTCCTTCTTCTTTCTGTCCCATGAGGCTATATATGAGTGTAAAAATGTCCTCATATTGTCAGTTTTAGTTTCCTTGTGGTTTTTTGTGGGGGTCTCGCCCCGTAACGGTCGTGAGATTTTCTGAAGGAGAGAATCAAATTGGCGATAGACGAAAACATTATACCGGACACCTGCTTCTTGAACAGATGACAATTTAATGTTAGTTAACACAGAGCTTTTATACCATTCGTAAAGGGGCAAGACAAAGAAAATTCCTTCACGTACATATCCTCTACAAGTTACCACCATCTAGTGGTCTTAGCAACAAACAAGCCAAGAACCCTGTAAACATTCAGATAATGAGTCTTGTTCATAAGGCCAAAGATGATAGTTTTAGTCCAAAGTCCCAAATTACAGTCCCTGAACTGTCTCCAGAAAGTTTAGCAGTAGTCTTCCTTCTGGGGCTTTATAGCCTTCAGAGTTCTGTAATCGCCTTTCTTGTCCAGGTGTCTTCGTTACTTTTCTCTTATCCTGCAGTGCTTGTTTCTAAAGAAAACTCAAAAGAAGATTTTAGTAATGTTTCCCAGGCCCCCAAGGTTGCTTTCTGTCTTTAGCTAAGTTATCATAAAAGTGTCTGATTAGTATATTATGAGTTCAGTGAAAACCCACTCTGTAAATGTTAACTTAGAGTTTTAACTATTGAATTAAGTAAAAACCTTAATGATTAATCTTTATCCTAAGTCAGTGAAAACAGTGTTATAAATCAACTACGTAACTCCTAGATAAATAAGTGTTAGAACTTATAATGAATTCATAATGAACTTACTATAAACTTGTGCTTCTAAAAAACCTTGTCTAAACACTAAACTACATAATTCTAAATCAAATAAGGAGTGAGTATACCTATACCATTTATTACTTAAGCAATATCTAGTAACTTATATCCAAGTGAAAGAAAGCATTCTTGATGTGCTTCAGAGTTTAACCCTTGCATATGTTAGAAAAGGCCAAGCGGCATAGTGGGAAAATGGAAAAATGAACCGTGACATTCTCAGGTTAGCTGTGAGTACTTCGCATAAACATGCCATTTTCTTCTTCCACAGCTGCACAGAATTTCTTCAGCCGTACCAACTGCAAGGATGGAAGATAGAAGGGCCTCAGCTGCCCGGACTCGCTCTGCGGCCGGGGGTCCTCAGCGCACCTGGACTTTGTCAATCAGGCGGGCCTCCAAGGCTGGCTCCCAACAGTTTTTGTTTGTTTGTTTATGTGCTGTTTGGTTTTTCACTTCTTTGTTTTCTTTTTTTGCCCCCATTTTGTTTTGTTTTTGTTACTGTTTTGGTTTGGCTTTCTCTCTCTCTTTCTTTTTCTGTCTCACTTTTCTTGTCTCCCTGTTGACCAGTTTGTATCTTTTTTCTTAATTCCTTTGTTCTCTCCATTGTCATTCCCTCCACATTCTCTCTTTATTAACTTCTTTCCTTTCCTTCATGTTATTTTGTACACAGGGGAGGTACATCCACTCCTGTATGGACATACAGTACGGTGGTGGGACGTAGACCCTTGGGGGCCCACACACCAATCAGCAAACATTGTGATCGTCAGGCAGTTTTTGAATCTTGGCAGCCCCTAACACACCTCATTCAAATCTCAAATCTGCAAGGGAGTAACATAGCTCCCCTGCTCCAACCTGGCTCCAAATATTGAACTAGTCCAGAGACTTTATTCAAAGGAGACTAGGAGGTTGATAAAAAAAGAAGGGACAACTACTCTCTTCCTCAATGAGCTATGGAAGTAAAGAAAAAAGAAAACCCACCACAAATGATGAAAAACCAAAGAAGAACCACAGGTATCACACAGAGTTCATAGAGGATAGTCCACGAGTATACAGACTTCAGAACTTAAACAAGGAAGAGCACCCAGATTGACTGGTCTCAGACTACGATGCAGAGATTAAGAAATGACTAGAAAAGATGAACAAGAATCAAGAAAAGCAAGATGAAAACGTGAAAGAACTAATGGCTGAGATGCAAACTACAAAGAATATGGTAAATGAAATAAATAATAAGCTCACAAGCATGGAAAGCAGAATTAATCAGGCAGAAGAAAGAATCTCGGAACTTAAAGACCCAAATCTGGAACTAACTCAATCTGTTAAAAATACAGAAAGGAAACTTAAAAAGATGGACTAAAGTCTTCAGGAGATATGCGACTATATTAAGAGATGGAACCTATGACTGATAGGTATATCTGAAGCAGATAAGGAGAATGAGAGCAGCCTGGAACAAACATTCCAAGAGATAATCCAAGAAACCTTCCCACATCTCATCAGAGACATAACAATTCTAATGCAAGAGATACAGAGAACCCCTGCAAGGCATCAAATAAGAAGACCAACTCCTAGACACATAGTAATTCACTTACACAAAGTAGGCATAAAAGAAAAAATCCTAGAGGCAGCAAGACAGAAGGTCAGACTACCTACTGGGGAAGACCAATCAGCAGAGTAGCAGACTTACCAATAGAATCATTGCAGGCTACAAAAAAATGGAGCCCAGTCATCAAAACACTCAAAGATAAACAATACCAGTCAAGAATTTCCTACCTAGCTAAGCTAAGCTTCATCAGTGAAGGAGAATTAAAATCCTTCCCAGTCAGTTCCTAAGAGTGTATGCTCCCTCCAGACTAGCTCTGCAAGAGACACTTAAGAAGGTAATAAGCACAGAAGAAAGAAAGAAAGAAAGAAAGAAAGAAAGAAAGAAAGAAAGAAAGAAAGAAAAAAAGGACAGCCACTTTCTTTACAAGAATGCAAGAAAACAAAGAATCAATAAAGTATGCATCCTGACTGCAAGACTGAAAACACACACATAAATCTACCCCAAAATCAAAAGAAAACCAACAAACAAATAAGTAAACAAACAACAGAGTCTATAAGAACCTCACGACAGAGACAAACTCTCACATCTCAATAGTCAACTGAGACTAAATGGACTAAATGCACCACTGAAAAGGCATAGAATGGAAAACTGGATAAAGAAACATGATGTAACAATATACTGTCTTCAGGAGAAGAATCTCACAAAAAGGGACACTCACAAACTCAAAGTTAGAGGATGGAAAACACATTTTCAGGTGAAAGAAACATAAAAGAATGCAGAAGTCACAATCTTAATATCAGACAAAATAACCTTAAGTTATAAAAATTGTAAAAAGATACTGAAGGATACTACATAATGATAAAAGGTTCATTTTATCAACAAGAAATTTTCATCCTAAACAGATATGCCCCAAATGCAGGAGCACCAGCTTTTATAAAGCAGCTACTAAGTAAACTTAAAAAAGATATTGACTCTAACACTATCATAGCTAGGGACTTTAATACTCCACTATCTACCCTAGATAGATTATTGAGGCAAAAATTCAACAAGGAGATCTGGAATCTCAACCTGATGCTAATAGATACCTACAGAATACTCCACCCAATAACCACGAATTATACATTCTACTCATCACTTCATGGAATGTACTCCAAGACTGACCACATCCTCAGTAATAAATCAAGTATAAGCAAATTTCATAGGATCAAAATGCTGTTGTGCAACTCTTCAGATCACAGTGGAATAAAAATAAATGTCAACACCGACAATGTTACCCCAAGACATGGGCACTAACAATGTGATGCCGAACAACTACTTGATCAACATAGAAATCAAGGAAGAAATTAGAAGGTTCCTGGAAACAAATGAAAATGAAGAAGCCTGTTACCAAAACCTCCAGGATGCCATGAAAACAGTACTTAGAGGGGAATTCATATCTCAACAAACACATATGAAGAAAATGGTAAGATCACAAGTTACCTAAGGGAGGTGGAAATACAATACCACCAAAACCCTAACTTCAGCAGAAGAATTCAGATTACCAACATAAAAGTCCAAATACAGGGCATAGAAGACAAAACTATCATCGAAAAAAATCAGCAAAACAAAAAGCTGGTTCTTTGAAAATAAACAATATTGATGAACCCTTAGCAAGACTGGTCAAGAAAAAGAGAGAAAAATCCTAAATAAACACTATCAGAAGTGCAAAAAAATGAAGTCACAACTGACCCTGAAGAAATACATAAGATGATCAGAGGTTACTGTGTACAATTGTATGGAAACAAACGCAAAACCCTAAGTGAAATGGAATACTTTCTGACAGCACACAACCTCCCAAGGTTGAAACAAAAAGAAATTGAGATCCTAAACACACCAGTAACAACCCAGGAAATAAACTTTTTCATAAGAACCACCCCCCCGCAAAAAAAAGCCCTAACCAGATAATTTGACAGCAGAATTCTACAAAACATACAAGGAGGAGCTGATACCAATCTATTGAAAGTATTCCAGGCAATCGAAAAAGATGGAACTCTCCCCAAATCATTTCATGAAGCTGATATCACATTGATACCCAAGTCAGGTAAAGATTCAACAAAGAAAGAAAATTACAGGCCAATATCCTTTATGAATGTAGATGCAAAAATTCTCAACAAGATTCTAGCAAACTGGATCCAACAACACATCTCAAAATCATCCACCATGACCAAGTAAGTTTCATTCCCAGGATGCAGGGCTGGTTCAGTATCCATAAAACCATAAACATAGTTAAAGATATCAACTGATGTAAAAACAAGAATCATGTGATTATATCATTAGATACAGAAAAAGCTTTTAATAAAATCCAGCAAAATTGTTAGAGCCATCCATGATAAACCCACAACCAGCATACTGCTAAACAGAAATTGGAAGCATTTGCACTGAAAACTGGAACAAGACAAGGTTGCCAATTTCACCTTTTCTGTTCAACACTGTATTGGAAGTCCTAGCTGCAATAATTAGACAAGAGAAGAAAATCAAGGGTATCTAAATAGGAAAAGAGGAAGTTAAGTTATCCCTCTTTGCAGATGACATAATCCTATACCTTGAAAACTCAAGAGAATCTGTTAAAAACTTCCTTGCACTGATACAGGACTTTGGCAAAGTCTCAGGGTATAAAATAAACATGCAAAAACAGTTGTAGTCCTATACCCTAATAATAAATGACAGAAACTCAAATAAAAAGCACAATCCCATTCACAATAGCCACACACATAGAAAATGAAATACCTTGGCATCTTCCTAAGCAAAGAAACGTAAGTCTTTTACAATTAAAACTACAAACCACTGCTCAAAGAAATCCAAGAAAACACAAACAAATGGAAAACTATTCCATGTTCATGAACTGGAAGAATTAACATTGTTAAGATGTCCATCCTACCAGAGGCAATCTACAGATTTAATGCTATATCTATTAAATTACCAATATCATTCTTCTCAGACCTGGAAATGACAATACAGAAATTCATATGGAAACATAAAAGACCATGAATAGCCAAAACAATCCTTAGCAAGAGAAACAAAGTGGGAAGGATCACACTTCCAGACTTCAAACTCTACTATAAAGCTACAATAATCAAAATAGCTGGGTACTGGTACCAGAACAGGCATATAGACCAATGGAACAGAATAGAGATTCTGGAAGCAAAACCTCAAGTCCTCAACCAACTCATATTTGTGACAAAGCCTTCACCAACAACCAATGGGGAGAGAAGAACCTATTCAATAAATGATGCTGGAAAAACTGACTGATTACATGCAGGCAGACTGAAACAAGATCCCTACCTATCACCATACACAAAAATCAATTCAAAATGGATCAAAGATCTAAATGTAAAACTGTGAACTATAAGAATCCTAGAAGAAATGTAGGAAATACCTTTACGGAAATTGGAATAGGCAACCAAGTCCTGATCAACTCCCCAAAAGCAAATGTCATAAAAGATAAGATAGTTAAATGGGCCCTCATCAAACTGAAAAGCTTCTGCAAAACAAAAGAAACCATCTAGAGAGTGGGGAGACAGCCCATGGAATGGGAAACAATATTTGCCAACTGTAGATCTGACAAAGGCCTAACATCTAGGGTCTACAAAGAGCTCAAATGTGCCAAAAGGAAAAAAAAAAAAAACTCTACTAAAAAATGGGCAAAAGATATGAATAGACATATGAAAAAATGCTCAACATCAGTAATCATCAAAGAAATGCAAATTAAAATCACACTGAGATATCACTTAACTCCAGTCAGAATGGCCATCATGAATAACTTATAAAACAATAGATGCTGGAGAGGATGATGTGGGGAAAAGGGAACACCTTTACATTGTTGGTGGGAGTGTAAACTAGTATAATCTCTGTGGAAAACAGTGTGGTGATTCCTAAAGGATCTAAAAATCGACCTTTCATATGACCCATCCATCTGTCTTCTGGAAATATACCTGGAAGAACTCAAATCACTTTACGAAAAGATACCTGCATGCACATGTTTATTGCAGCATTATACACAACAGCAAAAACATGGAACCAACCATGCTGCCCATCGAAAGTGGACTGGATTGAGAAAACTTACATTTACACTATGGAATATTATGCAGCCATAAAACAAAACAAAAATATGAAATTTGCAGCAACCTGGATGGAATAGAGTCTATAATATGCAGTGATTTAGCACAAAATCAAAGATCCGAGTAAACACATGTACTCACTCATAAGTGAACTTGAACTTTTATCATAACACCATAAGATAGGGATTGGCAGTAGGGGGACACTACGAGGGGAGGGGGGCACATAACATCAATAAGGATACCCACACTTTACCTGTATGATGGCAATGTATGTATCTAACCTTCATTTGTAACCCACATTTTAAAAATAAAATAATTAAGAAACAAAAAATATTTTAAAAAAGAAAAAAATTAATGTGATTATATTTTTGCTTTTAAATAAAGGATTTCAATGTTTATATACTAATTCAGGAGCAGTCAAATTGCACATGGAGCTACCAATTTAAAAAAAATAATGATTTTTCACTTTTATTATTGTGTTCATTTGGTTTGTTAGTATTTTTTTTCAATTACCATTTTCTTTTAGTTGGTTAAAGCAATGCCATTGGAAAATGAAAAAGCACAAGAGAAAAATCTTATTAAATTTATACACAAAATTTATTTTTTAATATACAAATGACATCTAAAATAATATTTATATTCAAGATTGAGGAGATTCTTCTTTAATCCAAAGTAATGTTCAAATTAAGAAATGTATTGTGAGTTTGCCATATGGCTGATTCAAACTGTTCTGTATAAACGAAAGAAGATTATGACTTACTTCAAGTTTGTATGAAACTAAATAAAATATGCTTCAATATAATTCTGGTAAACAACTCAAAATCCACTGTAAAAAATCTTAACATTATTAACAAAGTGCCCTGTTCTGTACTAACAAGGTCTGGCATAATGCCTGGCATTAAGTACACCCTCAGTTAAATGCATGCCAAAGATATGGAGAGAAGAGGCGCACATGGCAACACCCTCCCCAGCTAGAAGCCCAAACTTCACCTGCATGCAACGTACTTATTAGTATAGCCACGCTTGTACCCCAGAACTTTAAAATAAATTTGAAATAAATGAATAAATAAACATGTGCACATGTCTAAGCCTCTTTTAAAGTAATCTTTGTTCTAACTTTATTTTTCATCATTTTTATAAGGTCTTGTGACCTAAAGCACACCGTCATAAGTCTCTGTTTTCTTATGGGTGGGTTCTTGGCAATTTTAGGCAAACAATGCCCAAAATTCTTTGTAGGTACTCTCTTTAATGGAAGTTTAAATCCTCTCATGGACAGTAAACAAATGATGTCCTGGATGCATGCTTTATTGAAGCTCAATAATTAGGACTTCCTATTTGTTAGATTCTAAAGAACTTACTACTCTGAAGGTTTGATTTTATATTCTCCAAGCAGTATTTTGCATGTATCATCCACAAGCCTCTGACATGCAATTGAAATTGAATTTTTAATTGCCATTAGTTTAAAGTTATTTTATATTTATTGTGCTGAAATCACATTTGCAATTTTCAGTTGTGACATTCTTCATTTTGCAATGAAATATGTGCTGATCTTAGAAATATTAACATTCACCTACTATATACTCACTTCTGTTTAGGCTAAAATAGAGCATTTTTATCCTAGTATTCATGGAAATTAAATACAGAAAATCAACTTCCTTTGTTTTCAGACTTACCTTTTCTTATTTTTTATAACTGTTGATGGCCCTACTTTTTTGTTCATCATATATGCACATAAACACAAATATATTTTTTCATATCTTCTGTTAATACATTAAAAGACATGAGTATATGCTGATACCAACAATCCCAATCCAATATATTAGAGCTAACTGTAGTTTTCCCCTTTATGCACTTGAAGGCATTGTGTTCAACAGTGAGGAAATTGCTTTTATAATCTTCAATACGTGTAGATATTTGTGGAATCCTAGACCACAAAAAGGAATTTCAGGGCTATTAATCAATACCTCTGTGAAAATCCTATTTAATAATTGGACTATTTGTATACAAGTTTTTTTTTTCTTTCTTTTTTTTTTTTTTTTTTTTGAGTTGGAGTCTCACTCTGTCGCCCAGACTGGAGTGCAGTGGCTGCTCCCAGCCACTGCAGCCAAGACCTACTGGGCTCCGGTGATCCTTCTGCTTCAACCTTCCAAGTAGCTGGAACTACGGGTGCGCGCTACCACTCTTGGCTAATTTTTTTTTTTGTAGGACGAGGTCTCGCCATTTTTCCTGGTTGGTCTCGAACCCATGGGCTCAGGCAATCCACTCACCTCAGGCTGCCAAAGTGCTAGGATTACAGGCTGAGCCACGAAGTCCGACCTGTGTACAGGTTTTATTTTGCTACACTTATGGTACTAAAATATCATTTTACAAAGTCAGGCTAATATTTTTCTTCTCCACTTCTTTGATATGATCATGTTATCACCTATTTGTTAGTATTTCAATCCATTTTGTCTTCTTTGCCACATCATGGTTGATTTTAAATATTTATTATTTTTCAATTATGTAAAATATTGAGATTTTCCTGGAAGTCTAATCTATAAATAAGTATAGAAAGAGAAATGGTACTCTACCCTATTTATTCTATTCCATTGCATTTTGCATTCTGTCAACACTTTGATTTCCACACATCTGTGTAGTCTCATTAGTTTCTGGTTTCTCCTTGTGGTATACTTGAGCAGATAGATATATGTTTGTTCATTTCCCTTTCTTTGTTACATGAAAGATTGCAGATTATAGATAAACTTTATATTTTAGTCACTAGATGATGTGTTCTGGAAATTACTTGATATTGGTCTATAGATTCTTTCTTGAGTCTATTTTTTTTACAACTTAATAGTAAAAGGAAATAAAAGAAAAAAAATCTAGAAACAATGTATAATACAGGTCCAGAAAAACAAATGGCTTCACAGTTTTGGAAATTTGAATATAATCTCTATATTAATTAATAGTATTGTATCAACATTGTTGCCTTGTTTTTATAATGGCATTATGATTATATTATATGTGAACAGATTAGAGGCAAACTGTTAATCCTTGTTTTCTTTTTTTAATCTAAGTTTTCTCTGGGGGTACTTGTAAGCAGTTTATATAATTTATATGCACACATATAATATAATTATATAATGATTTATATATAACATCTGAAATTTTGTATCTTTGGCAATGCCCTTATCTTCCACCATATATTTAAATATAAATAAATAGCTGTACCTGCATCTTATATGGTCACAATATAGCACTATTTACTTCATAACCTAATACATTAATCAAAAATTGTTCCTTCCACAGTTGTCACCTTCTCAGTGAATAGTAATAGTACGTATCTAATAGCTCAAACTGCATCAGTTATATTAGCTTTCCTCTGTCCTCCTACCATGCCAAATTTTCATTTGATTTTAACTTTTATTTTAGGTAACAATTCCCCATTTCTCAGTTAAAGATGATGCAATTACAAATTTTATTTATTGTACAGACTATGACACAACTAAAAGTTATTACTTTTTGGACACTTGTTCATCTCCAATCACTTAAATTAAGTTTCATTAAAGCAATACAGTTGACTGTCCTGCTATCATCCCTTCATTAAAACTAATTAATTAAACCAAAAAATATTTTAGAAAAACACAAAGTTAGATGGATATATTAACCTGTGTCATCCAGAAGTTTATTCCATATTTCCCTTTTACTATTTTTGTAGATCCATCTGGTGATTCATTTTAAGTGACAGACACATTGTTATATTTCCTTGCGAAGAATATGAGTGTAATGAGTTAAGAAGAGAGAGAAAAGGAAATTAGCTTGTTATCTGTTTGATTCCAATTACTTGGCATAAGTCAGAAAGCAACAAGGGGAACACTGCCAAGAAAACAGAGAAAAGTTGCAGTCTTCTCATTTCTTCTCAGGTGGTCATCATTCATAACTTGCCATGACTTTCTTATGCCTCTAGTTAAAGCAGTTTCAGAGTTGCCGATACTGACACATTCTAGAAAAAGTTCACCTTTGTTTCAGTCTTAAAAAGTTCAACATCAATATTAAGTATTCATTTGCAATTCAAGCAAATGTTATCATTCAACTGAAAGAACAAGAGAGAAAAAACTTATCTGTAAACAAAAAGGAAAATATTATTACTGGAATTAGTAAATGATAGTAACAGATGCATTCTACAGATATCTAACTCATACCTTCTGTAAGATGTTCCTTTCCCCTTCTGGAAGCAGTGTCTCTTTAAGAGGCCACAGAAAAACCGCAAGAGAGCAGAGACCTAAGTCAGTATTTCCTCACCTTCTGTGGGAGAAACTATAGCAACACAGCACAGCTTTTGACCTACTATACACTGAATGCTTCTCTGTTCAACAAGCAATGTTGATTTGTAGCTTAGGTTTTACACACAAATACAGCAATGAACATTTTCCATAATGTTGTTTCCTAGGCTAGACAATATGAGTCCTTTAATCTTTCCCGAAAGAGTAACACCTGTTATTGTCTTCCAATTGAAGTCATAAAGAACCCTTCTTCCTCCTTTATTTCTTAGGAAGCTTTATACAAAACCACAGACAAATCAGTATGTTATAATGTGCTGCTGTAAAGGGAAATCACACTTATGGTTTTTCGTTGTTGTTGGAAAAATCTCTTAACATTTTGTAATAAGTTAGCTTAATTCATTCTTTCAAGTCAGACATTGAGCCATTCATCATATATTTTTAATGGTCTTATACTGCCAGGTTCTCTAGAGGTGCTGGGAATAAAATTGTAAGAAAAATTGTGCTACCCTCATGGAGCATAGAGTTGATGGGAAGACAGACATTGATCAGTAACCAAAATTAAAGCACTCTGAAAAGCTTAAAAGCACATGATATATATGATAGAGAACGTCCTTAGAAAAGTTTATGGTGTCAAATGGTGGACAAGAAAAATACAGACGAAGCATGAATTCTATGTTTAAAACCAGTTTTTTAATTGCACCAAAACAAATCTCTAATATTTCCAAGATGGGGTAGAGACTGCAGTAGAAAAAAGGTCATAATAAGAGGGTGAGTTTATTGTTTCTGCCAGGTCAACAAGGAATATATGTCAATAAATGCAAGATCACAAGAAAATAAAGATGTAGTAAGTGGTTCATTTCATTTATCATGTTTGCTTCATTGTACTTAGCATTCTTTCATTCATTATTGTCATATTGTCACTGCAAACCAGGCAATTCTCATCTCTGAAGTTGAGAAGTAAAGAAGAAAAGTTGCTGGAATCAGACCTCAGAAACTTTTAGACTCTACAAGAGCATATATGTACATCTCCGAGATGGAAGTAGTCTATACTAGTATTTATTCTTTCTTTTTTAAAGCATGAAAACAGCAAATATTCACAAAACAATTTAGAATTGAAGCTTAACTCTATATTTTCTCACAAGTAGATTTTGTTATACATTCACTATAGCATAGTATTCTTTTTTTTTTTTTTGCTTCTCCATTCAGTAGGTGTAAATGTCAGAAAAGTAGATGGTTTTGTAAAAATAGATATACATAAAATTGACCCAGTTTAAAATGATATTTCAAAGTACTTCAAAAAAATTTTAATCATTGGAATTAATGATAAGGATGCTGCTGCTAATAATACAAATATTTCTTCGGTATAGTTTATCTGCAAGTTTATTTGCATTTGCTGGTGAATAATATTTATCTATTCTTGACCAAAGCATGTTTTTAAAAATATTTTTAGGTTGGTTTTCTTGACCGAGCAGAACTGAGAGGGACAGTAATGGAAGAGTGAAACATACTCCCTAGCCAGCTAAATTACTTCAGTCAATGGAAATAAATTAGGTAACAGATGTTGTAGTTTCACATCCTAAGTTTCCATAATATGCTTACATCCTACATTTGACTGTTCACAAGGATAGTTTTTTGTTTAATTTTTTACCCAAAGCAACAAAGTTATTACAGTGAATATACCTGCTACATTTTATAGATTAACAAACAAGCAAGATTGAGAATTTAAGTGATGTACTCAAATTATGGTGCTTGCAAATAGTGCAGATAATTTTAAAAAAATGTTTTATGAATTGAGATTATGAAGTTTTATGGACTAAGTCACTGCAAGATATAAAATCCAATGTGATCACCTCTAACTTAAGCCCTTCAAAACTCTGACAATTATGGTAGAGAAGGGAAAAGCTCTTAAGCCAATAAGTTCTTTTGAAATGTACTCAATACAAAGTACTTACATTTATTACTTTGGAGAAGATATAGTTGTGTCACACAAGGAAAACATAAAGCAAAGCAAAATGTCTCCTTCATAATAGTTATGATAAATGTGCATTTATATGATTTGAGATTTTCCACTTTCCTGTGGAGTTACTTATAAAACATTATGATGCAGTATAAAAGATTACTTTTCAATTTCTCTTTTTGTTACCTGTGATCATATTGTACTTACATCCCTGCTGCTATTCTGAAAACTCACATTTTCTGAGATAGTTAATAGATCATCCACTACATAGAAATTATTTTATTTGTACCAATAGAAAGATTGGCACATAACTAATCTACTCTCAGCTACATGAAACCACTCATTTTCTTCAATATGCACTTTATATCAAGTCAGCTCTGGCCGTATCTTCTAGATATTGAGTAAGCACAGTGGTGGAACTTTCTATAAAAATGACAGCAGTACTCTGACCTGTACTCAAATTGTTCTTAGTTCATGGATTCAGTCAGTGAACTGGAACAGTGTGAGAGCTGAAAGTCTTGTTTCTGTTGACAAGCTTTTCAGCTTGATGCCTCAGATACACAGTATTTACCAGTTTACCATTTTAGAGATATCTTCAGATAAAAGTTTGAAGCTCTCTTTAAACAAAATAAATTACGTACCTCTTGGTGATATGTCATGTAAAGTGAACCAATAAAATATGCTAAATCATGAACAGCTATTTCACTTTATAATAGAATCCTCATAGAAGTTCCTTGAGGTTGAAACTAGAAGCAATAAAAACTGTTACATGTAAAAAAGAAAAAGTTAAAGGTATTATGTAAGCCCTTAGGGAGTATTCATCAAGTAAGTTTCACATCTAGAAATACAAACTTACTGTTTGTTTTTACTTCTTGAGTATTTAAATGCATTAGCTTCCTCTGTGTATGTACACTTATAAATCAAGTGCATTATTAAATAACTAGTAGCTAGCATCTGTGCCACACAATTTAGAGTTTTATGGAAATCTTACTTGTTGTTGTTATGGTGTCTGTGTCTTCCCTGTTAAACTGCTAAAACAGCACATCAGTAATTGGGCTTTCTCCTATTCCTTGATTCTTAAGAGTTAAATATTTTTAAAAGTCCTCATGTTCTTACTAACTGATGAAATGAATGAATTATTTTTAAAAATTTATTGTCATTAGATTTGGAAGTGAAGTTAGTTCTCAAATTGCCTAGAAGAAAGCCTATGTTTCTGTAAATATAAAATGGCACAAAAACTATTGGTAAAAACAGAAACATTCTGTTGAGTTTCATTCAACATGTCAATTAGTAATAACTGCATAGGAAAAGTAAATTTCTCTTGGCCTTCTCTCTAAAATAAGTGTATATATTCCATATCTTAGCACTTAAAGAGGTGTTTGGATTAAAATAGTCCTACTCTCTATATTATACAAGAAAAAAAATTAAGGACTAGTCTCAAACTCACAGATTACTAGCAAAAAATGGAGTAAAATTGAATATCAACAATCTTGTATATGTATTTTAAAGTATTCCAAACTGTCTCCTTTAGGATTATTTTGAAAATTACATAATACAGTTCTATTAAAATTATTGTGAATAATGAGGAACTTGAGTATGTTTTATTTTACTCAGACTGGAAATGTCTCAACTGAATCTCTAAATGTTATATGTCGTTATTTATTTCGTTTGGTTCTATATAAAAGAAATAAACTTTGGGCACAGTATACATTTCTGTAAGGAAGGACAATAAGAATTGGAATAATATTCACACATGTATTAGTAAAATCTATATTAATTTATTAGCTTATTTATTTTAGAAATGTGGGCTACAATTCAGGATTAGGTATACAAGTGGACATCATACATATAAAGTTTGGGCCTCCTTTTGGTCCCCACTCAGCCTGGGTTGAGATCAGGTACCCTATTTGATGTTGTGTTCCTGCCCCCATCCCGGCAGTATCCTACTACTGACAATCTCTTTCTTATAATATTATAATAAGTGTTCAGGGTCCACTTATGAGTGAGAGCATGTGGTACTCTATTCTTTGTTTCTGTGATAGATCACTGAATATTGCATATTCTAAGTCCATCCAAGTTGCTGCAAACTCCATGTTAGCCCTGTTTTATGACTGCATAATATTACATCTTGTATATATACCATATTTTTTAAATCCAGTACAGTTTTGATGGGCAGCATGGTTGGTTCTATGTTTTTGCTATTGTGAGTAGTGCTGCAATAAACATGAGTATGCAGGTATCTTTTTTTGTAAAGTGATTTGAGTTCTTCTGGGTATATCCTTAGTAGGGGGATTGCTGGGTCATATGGAAGGGCAATTTCTAACTCTTTTAGAAATCACAGCACTGACTTCCATAGAGGTTGCCCTAGTTTGCAATCCCACTCGCGGTGTAGAAGTGTTCCCTTTTCTCCACATCCTCTCCAGCATCTGTTGTTGTCTGTTTTATTAATGGTGGCCATCCTTACTGGGGTTAGGTGGCATCTCAACGTGGTTTTGGTTGCAGAAGATGGAAACAGAACCCCTACCTACCACCATACACAAAAATCAACTCTAAGTAGATCAAAGATCTAAACGTAAAACCTCAAACTATAAAAATCTTAGAAAATGCAAGAGATACCCTTACAGAAATCAGAGTAGGCAACCAATTCCTGATAAATACCCCAGATGTCCATGTCATATGAGATAAGATAGACAATAGGACCTTATTAAACTGAAGAGCTTCTGCAAAGAAAAAGAAACCATTAAGAGATTGGGGAGACAACCCACAGAAGGGGAAAAAATATTTGCCAACTGTATATTTGACAAAGCCCTAACATCCAGGATCTACAAGGAACTCAAACGTGTTGAAAGGAAAACACAAAACAAAACAAAAAACCAAACAGCCCCATTAAATAGTGGGCATAAGACAGGAATAGACACTTCTCAAAAGAAGATACACAGAGCC
This sequence comes from Carlito syrichta, assembly GCF_000164805.1. Classification (NCBI taxonomy): domain Eukaryota; kingdom Metazoa; phylum Chordata; class Mammalia; order Primates; family Tarsiidae; genus Carlito; species Carlito syrichta. Next base: position 199,649 of record NW_007259429.1, read on the forward strand.
TGGCTCAGTGGCTTAGCCTGTAATCCCGCGCTTTTGGGAGGCTGAGGTGAGTGGATTGCCTGAGCCTGCGGGTTCGAGACCCACCTGGGCAACTTGGCAAGACCTCATCTCTACAATAAATCAAAAATTAGCCGGGCATGGTAGCGTGCACCTGTAGTTCCAGCTACTTGGAAGGCTGAGGCAGAAGGATCGCCAGAGCCCAGCAGGTCAAGGCTGCGGTGGCCGGGAGCGGCCAATGTACTCCAGTCTGGGTGACAGAGTGAGACGCCAACTCAAAAAAAAAAAAAAAAAAAAAGAAGATACACAGGCAGCCAACAGACACCTGAAAAAGTGTCCAACCTCACCAATCATCAGTACCCCAGAATTTTTTAATGACTAAAAGAATATGACCCAGCAATCCCTCTTTTGGGAATATACCCACAGGAACTCAAGTCATTCTACCAAAAAGATACCTGAACACACATGTTTGATACAGCTCTATTCACAATAGCAAATCATGGAACCAACCATGCTGCCCATCAAAGCTAGACTGGATAAAAAAATTGTGGTACATATATACAATGAAATATTGTGCAGCCATAAAGAAGGGCAAACATGGACTTCATAGCAACTTGGATGAATTTAGAGTCTATCATACTCAGTGATCTATCACAGAAACAAAGAACAGAGTGCCATATGTTCTCACTCATAAGCAGACCTTGAACAATTATCATAATAAGATAGAGATGGGCTGTAGTGGGAAACTGCCGGAGGAGGGAGGCACACACCACATCAACAAGGGCACCCGCATAATGAACATTTGTATGCCTAACCCTGAATTGTACCCCACATCTTTAAAATAAAGAAAAAATAAAAATAAGAAGAAACATCAGATTAAATATATATATATAGAGAGAGAGAGAGAGAAAGAGAGAGAGAGAGAGAGAGAGAGTGAGAGAGAGAGAGAGAGAGAGAGAGAGAGAGAGAGAGAGAGAGAGAGAGAGAGAAAGAGAGAGAGTCACACTGGGCTTCTAAAAGGCTGTATAGACTAAAACAGTCACTGAACTGGAACCTGTAACTAAAACCATTGTATAGATCAGACATAGATTATTATTTTGAACCATCTCATATCTGGGTCTATTTGCTATCATAGCCTAACCGACCCTAAAATACATATTAAATGATGAATAAAGTAAAAAAATTAGTGCACTATAAGAGCTCAAAAAGTATAGATACATAGCCAGGTGTGGAATATACAAATGCCGATAGAAAGTATCAAATATTAGTTACTTCATCTATGTTCTGTTTCACTACCTTGTCAATTCTTGTAGTATTCTGACAACACTTTGAATACTGCAAATTTTATTGTATGCCCTATTATCTTGTAGTTTAAGTGCCACTTTATTACTCTTTTAAAAATAAATATCGTAAGCTGTTTTTCCAAATGGAGTTTAGAATCATTTTGACAAAAATAACAAGAATTACAAGAGATATTTGATTATATTGTTATTAAACCAATGAACTAAATTGAAGAGAAATTATCAATTTGTTTAATGAGTTCCCAGTATAATAAGCTGTTTATATCCACTTATGTTTATTTTAAATTAAGAATCATAATAAATACATAATTATATTTTTTGAAAGAATGAAAATTCTGATCAAGCACTTACTTGCTTAAACATATTAAACACTCACTTCTTTTCTTTTCCAATATACTTTGTTTCTACAATATAACTATAAATTGTGGATGTATTGTTTCCTTGTTAAGCTGGAAGAAACTTCAGGTTCCAAAATGTCTGTGGAAAGAATAAATGTCTTGAGGTCATGTTGACACCCAGTAGCTGACACTCAGAAGTATTATTGCTGAAGATGTTATCTGAGATTGAGAAAACAGAATTTCCCACTCAGTTCTCAAAAACCACCTTTAATTTCTAAGTACATAAAATTCTTTGCTTCTTCTTTTTGTTAAGGCAGATTTGAGAGATCTTGCCCTCCCACCTTCTTGCTTTATCCAAATATAATAAATCTCTTTCTGTCTCCAAGCACGTGTATGTCAGTGCTTGGAATCACACCAGATACAAGAATCTAAATGTAGGCTTCTATAATATATTGATATGGCTTATATTAAAATAAGTTGCGAAAAACTTATAATAGCTTTGCATTTCAAATTTTGACTTCAATAAAAATGTTACTCACCTATGAGATGTTACCACTAAACAAAATAGATGATGATCTTACTATTACTTCTTTCCATACTTCCATTATATCAGGCTCTCTCTCCCCAGGTCCATGCTGCATAGACTCCCCTTTTTCTTCTCCCATTCATTTATATGCTATTAAATTCAGTTTCTATCCAATAAATAAAAAGGAACAACTAATCTAAAATAAAAACCTCTTTAGCGCTTGCTCCTTTTAGGTAATGTGAGTCTACTTTTCTTTGTTGTAAGGTGTCATGATTAACTTTAAACGTCAATCTCACTTGAAGAGAGTACCTAGAAGACTAATAAAGGATAGTTGGTGAGGGTGTTTCCAGAGGAAATTGGTGTGTGAGTGGATGGACTGCCTGGGGAAGATCCACCTCAGTGTGAGTAGGCACTATCCAATTGGCTGAGGGCCAGATACAACAAAAATATAGAGAAAAGGCTATTTATTTTTTTCTCACTCTCCTGGAGCTGGAAGACCCTTCTTTTCTTTGGACATCAGAACTACAGGCTCTTCGACCTTTGGACTCTAGGTCTTATATCAGCAGCGCCTCGGGTTCTCAAGCCTTTGGCCTCAGTCTGAGAATTACACCAACAGCTTCTCTGGTTTTGAGGCTTTGAGAAGAAGGCCAAGCCATGCTACAGACATGTTAGGGTCTCCAACTTGTGGATGGTCTGTTGTATGATTTCTCAGCCTCCACAATCTCATGAGTCAACTCCTCTATCTTTCACCTCCTATCGATGTGTCTATCTATCCATCCATCCATCATCTATCTGTATTTCTCTCCTATTGATTCTGTCTCTGTAGAGAACTCTAATATGCAGAAAATAATAAAATCTACCTCTCAACACTGCTGTAAGAATTGACTGACTTAAAACGAGTGCTTAGTAAGCATAGGGTCTCTCCCCTCCCCATGTTATACATGTGAAATTGTTTAGTTAATGCAGTTCTGCTTCTTAACTCTAACCTGCACACAGCACAAGCCTTGTTGGTACGGTCCTTGTCATATTGCCATATCTATACTTTGCATTTCTAAACCAAACCCAACAAGCTATTCAGTATTGTCAACCCAGTTTGCTCTGCCCTCTAAAATACAAATACAGAATTTTTGTTGGACCTAAAACATCTTAGATCTTTACTTTATAAGTAATAAAATGAGACATTTTTATTCTTTCACATCTATCTCAATTCCTTGAATGTTAAAGGCATTATGACTCAACTGCCTTGTATAAAATATTTGTCAATTGCATAGGCCAGAAAGGCCATTTTGCTTAGCATCTTTGAAACTGCCATCTGGCAATTTCTTTGACCTTTCCTCAATTATGCATTGATTTTATAAGCCAGTGATGTTTAGCCATTTCCCCTAATTTTTAACATGTTTCAGGTCAAGGCTTATTTTTACTCTCTTTCCTTCTAATTTGTTTTAATTTTTATGATTTTCAGATACACATGGAAGATCCTCTCAGCATCATGTCCTCTACTTCATTGATCTTTCTCGGCACTAATCAATGGCTCAGTTTTTCTATTAGTGTCTGCACACTTGCCATTTCCCTCTGTTATTATAGATGTTCTTCTTTGCACTAATTTTCCCTGATGTGACCCGTAAAAACAAGGCTTCTGCAATTTTCTCTTCTTGTCATTACTGTTTTTCTCTTTGATGAATCATTTTCATAAATGTGTATACATGCTACATCTCCCATCTCAAAACCAACCAACAATCTAATAGACAACCAGACAGTGCCTCATTTTTTGGATTCTCCATTTCAAAAGCAAATAAACCAAAAGATATCTTAATTTCAGCCCTTTCCTTTCCTCTTCTGCTCTAATGGTCACTCTCCAGTCAAGAGTTTATATACCTCACCATTTAAAATAATTGCTTATATAAAGTCCACACTTGCTTTCATTTGCCAGTTTCAAAGGTCAGTTGTCAGTCTTCCTTTCTGTTAGTTTTTATTCCCTTCTTGATACTTCTCACATTTGTTTTCCAAGACATTTCACCAGTTTAATACTTTTTTCTCCACTTCTTTCTGATGTATTGCTGTGAACCCTTTTCTTCTCATCCTTTCAGTTCTTGTCTCTTTTTTTCTCTATCTATAATCTTGCCTTTGGTGGTTACATTTAGTCCATGACGTTAAATAGTACCCATGTATCAGTAATTTACAACTTCAGTTACAACCTCTCACCTAACAAAAGAACTATGTGTTTATTGCCTAGTTGACCATTGATGTCATATGTTTAATGAATAATTGGACATCAATAATTCAAGTCTAAACTTTTGATCTTACCCAAATGTTTATTCAACTCACCCAACCTTCAACCCTCCTGCCCATCACACACACACACACACACACACACACACACACACACAATCCCTTAGTTTGATGGTAACTTCATCCTTCTACCTATTTAGGCCAACATTATTCAGCTTATCATTGGCATTTTTTTTATTTCATATCTTATATCTTGACTCTGTATCCTCAGACTTTACCAAAGTCAATTATCCAGTAAGAATGACCATCATTAATAAATCAATAAACAACAGAAGCTGACATGGGTGTAGAGACAAGGAATGCTTTCACACTACTGGTGGGAGTGCAAGCTATTCAATTCCTATGGAAAGTAGTGTGGTGATTCCCAGAAAAACTAGAGATTGGCCTTTCATACACTCCAGCAATCCCTTTCTCGGGAATGTAGCCACAGGAACATAAATCTTTCTACAAAATAGACACCTGCCACACTAGAAAAAACATGGAAGAAAAAACATGGAACCAGACCCACTGTCCTTCGAAAGTGACCTGGTTAAAGAAAATGTGGTACATACGCACACTGGAGTATTATGCAACCATAAAAAAGAACAGCATCGTGGACTTCACAGCAAATTGAATGGAGCTGGAGACCAGCCTACTAAATGACCTGTCACAGAAACAAAGAACTGAATACCTCATGTTCTTACTCATAAGTGGGCCCTGAACATTAGTACCATTAGCACAAGGGAGGGACCGAGGGTCGCTGGGCACTGCTGGTAGGGAGGGCAGCAGAAGGGTTGAGGCTCACATAACAATTCAAAGGGTACCTGGGCCTATAACAAGGAGAGGAGGGCTAGTTGGAGGCCCAAACTTCACCTGCATGTAGTCAGCTTTTATGGTTAATCATTACTTGTACCCTTCATCTCTATAATACAATAAAATGCAGTTTAAAAACTGACATTAATATTTTCAAAGCTGGAGTTATAAACCATTTGAATTCTTATGTAGATTAAGCAAGGTCAGGTAGTCTTGAAAACTTTTTTTTTTCACTAAATTCTACTGGAGGAAACTTTTTTTTTGAGTTGGAGTCTCACTCTGTCACCCAGACTGGAGTGCAGTGGCACACTCATAGTCACTACACAGTCGACCTGTTGGGCTCTGGCAATCCTTCCGCCGCAGCCTTCCAAGTAGCCAGAACTACAGGCACGTGCTGTAATGTCAGCTAATGTTTGACTTATTGTAGAGACAATGTCTCGCCAAGTTCCCCAGACTGGTCTTGAACTCATGGGCTCAGGCAATCTAGTCGCCTTGGCCTCCCAAAGTGGTGGGACTACAGGCCAAGCCACTAAGCCCCAGTCTAGAGGAAACTTTTAACTTTCTATTCTGGCACATGGACACAGTTATGTGGATAAGTCATCTACTCTTATAACTACTAGGTTTTTGATACTCAGTAGCATTTTTAGGACTGGATGTTTATATCAGGAGTTTCTTAACTTTTCCTGTGTTTTGCCAGTCAGGTGAAGCCTATGGATTCCTTACAATGTACACAATACATTGTATAAATATAAATACATTTATACAATGTATATATATAAATATATAGGCATATAAATATATAGGACAAAGTATATCAGATAGCAGAGGTACCCAATTAGAGTTATCAAAAATATTAAATCCTTGATTAGAAAAAAAAAATAAGTCACAGTCTTCCTTAATCTCATCAAAGAATTGGGGTTATAGGTCAGTCAAATAATCCAACATTTATGAAAGGACAGACACTAATTTGCCAGGTGTAGGCACCAGATGGTAAGAACTTCGCTAACATTTTCATCAATTGTTAAAGGAAGAATGTGAGCTAATATGAGTAAATAGAACTCCTGGGAGCCATAGACACAAGGTAAATTCATGCTCATTCATAAGTTATTCCCCATGAAGATTGCTACACAGGTATATGAAAGATTGAAGAAAGAGTAAGAGAAAGGACAAAACCTCCACACTGGTGCAGGTATGGAAGAGAGAAGTAGAAGACACAGCAGGACAGATATAATGCCTCTTCAATCTCCTCAATTCCCTTATGGAACAAAAGTTTTCAGCCATTTGACGAGAGGCAGCAAACACTGGCATCCTATGGGCATAGATAAAGCCTCATTAGATGCTAAGGAAGGAAATACATAAACATAAGTAAGCAAAAAATAATTTTCAATAATTTTAAAAGGATTATATCCTTCAGGCGGAACAAGAAAATCTTCTGGTATATGCTTTGAAAAGTCCCTATTGCTAGAAGAGTAGCAGAGTTACAGAGATGATTCTATCCCTGAGATCTAGTGACAAAATGCCTGCCTAAACTAGGATTAAAGCATTACAACAGAGCACACCCAAGCTCTCCAACATCAGCCTATCCAACATCGAGAAGCAAGTGACAGTAAGTAATCTGTTGGGGAAAAAACAAAACAAACAAACAAACAAAAAACCAAGAACATAGAGAGAGACCCTTTCTGAAGAACAGGTGAAAGAGCAAAACGAAGGTTCAGGTGGAACAGATGTTGAGACAAACCCTTTGGTGACCCAGTCCTTATTCTCTGTACAAGACATGCTTGATGCAATTTAAACCACAAGATTTATTAAAGTAAGCATAGTAACAACAAAAACAAACCAAAGCACAATTAATAAATACTTGACCCTCACACAAAACAGATTGAAGAAGAGGTGTGACAATTTTTCAGTTATATGTTCTCTTTATCTCAATCTCTAATTGCTAACAAAATGTATCAAGCTTTCAACCAAGAAATATGTAACACACAGTACTATGGCAAAACAAAGTAACACAGTTTATAAAGATAAAACAATCAACAGAAACAGATTCTTCTATGGCATGAAAAAGAATATTTACATAAAGCTAAGAAATATTATAAAATCTCTAGGGGAAATGTGGACGAATGAGCAATCTGGTGGAGAATTTTAGCAGAGAGATGAAGATATAAGAAACAGTTGGATGCTAATTCAGAAAAAAATTGCTTAATAATAGATGAAAATACTCTTAGATAGACACATAAAATGACTCAACGCAGACAAGGTTGAAAAAAAACCATTGAATGAAAGACCACCTAAGAAACTTACAAACATGTACACAAATACAAAGAAAAAGTATTGGAGACAAAACCAGAATGAGCGTATTCAGATAGTAACATATGCGTCATTGAAATTCAGAAGGAAAAGGGATATTGAGGCAGAAGAAATAGGAGAAGAAGAAATTGTTGAAATGTTTCCAAAATAAACAGATACCAAATAAAACATCAGAGAACTTTAGGAAGGACAAAGAAATTTACAAGTAAACACTCATAAATTTACAAGTAAACACTCATAAATATCATATTCAGGCTGCTGAAAACCAAAGACAAAAATAAAACTTTGAAAGCAAGCAGATGAAAAAGACACATTATACATAGAGAAGCGGTTAGAATTACATATTTCTCATCAGAAACAAACAAAAAAATCCAGAAAATAATGGAATAACCCCTGTTAAGTTCTGAAAGCAAAGCAACAATTACAACCACAATAAAACAGTCAAACATTCTAAAAGGAAAAATAAAAAACATTTCAAAAACAAGAAGGAAAAGAAGATATTTTTCAAACAACCAAAACAAGTCTTGCTAAGAGAAAAAAAAAGGAATAGAATTCTTCAGTCAGAAGAACTGTAATAATGGAAAGCAATTTAGGTATACATTATATACCAACAATGAAGAACATTGAAACTGCATCCAAAGATAAACATAAAATTTTTAATGTAAAAGTTTTCAACTGTCTTATCTGGCTGCCTTAAGAAAAATTAGTAAAAATATATTGTGTGTTTATACTATGTCTAACAGCAAAATGCATGATGAAAATATGAAAACAGGTGAGGATCTTATTTTCATAATATGAAGTATTTGAAAAATACAGCTTGATTTATCAATAACATCAGTTCTCCTTAAAGTCTCTCTCTCAATCACCCATTTGTTATCCTCTTGAAATATAAACATGCACAAACATCCTTTCTACAGGACAATGAAAACCTACACAAAACATAAATGTAGATACCCGAACAAAACAAAACAAAAATATTAACATATATTTTAAAAACACAACTCTTCGATGTCGTTTCTCTATCTACTTTCTTATTTCTTTCTATCTGCTCCTAAGTTCAATGCCATCTGATATTGCTCCCTCACCACTACACTGGTAATGACAGTCCTAAACATAGCAGCATCTCCTGGGTTGTCAAAGTTAATTCATAAGTTTAAGTTCTAAGCTTTTACTACTTGCCCTTCATATAGCACTTTGCTTTATAAAAATCTCTGGACTTTATTTTTAAAATTTAACTTTTTTAGCTTCACTAATTATACTTTCCTAAACATTTATCTTATTAGCTACTCACTTTCATCTATTTACATAGAATTTTCTTTCTCTGGCTGCTTCTTATTATCTGATCTTCCTTGAAATTAAAATCTTAAGTCTTTCTACTTATATTAACTTCTTTCTGAATTTTTTCTTGCATTCATATAAATTTGCATTCTTTCATTCATTTGCTACAGTGTACAGATTAATCCATACTCACCTATTGAGCATCCTCAATTAGTGTATTAACTTTTTCTATTATCATAATTCAATGTCTGTTACATGTAAAGATGTTTGTTAGGCATGGGGTTAGAACACTGAATTAGAATATAGTTTATGCTATCAGTAAGCTTATGGTTTACAGAGAGAAATATGTGTTTTTTGGTGCAAAAAAATAATATAGTTGTTATATATGTGTGTGTGTTTAATCCATAATAGAAAGTCAAAGATAGATTTGATTAACTCTTCCAAGAGAAAGAACAATCATGAATGATTTGAAAAAGGTGATAAGAATGGACTTGGGTTCAGAATAAGAACAAGAACTTTTCTTTCTACATGGTTTAATTGGGTAGGAAGACTCTAAGTGGTCTGTTTGTCCATTCTTAATGCTCTTCAAGTTATTCACAAACAATCAGACTGTTCTTTCAATACTGTAATTCTAATTATATAACTTTTCAATTTGCAATCTTTCAATAGTTTCTATTGCTTTATTAAAACATAACAAGAATAAAATGGCCACATGGCTTGCCCCAGTCCTTTACTTCTATATTAGTTTTCTTTGTCCTTCCTCATTTCAAAACTACTTTGATTACCTCATAACATCTCAAGATTTTTTTCACTGTGACTAATGCCCTCTTCTGAGTCCTTCACCTAACTCAGCATATCCTTCAAGTCACAGCTGTAATATGACTTCTCTAGGCAATATCACTCCTACTTATGCTCTCATAATTATGCTCTCATAATTAAAGACTTTGTTCTTTCTTTGATTAATTAATTAATTTTAAAGATGTGGGGTACAGTTCAGGATTAGGTAGCTAAGTGGTCATTGTACAGGTAACCCTTGGGTCTCCCTTTGGCCCCCACTTCACCTGTTGTGAGACCAGTTATCCTTACTGATGTTATGTGTCCCACCAATTCCCTGGCAGTTTCCCACTATTGCCAATCTATTTCTTATGTATTATGATAAATGTTGAGAGTCCGCTTATGAATGAGAACATGTTGTACTCAGTTCTTTGTTTCTGTGATAGATCACTAAGTACTATAGAATCTAAATCTATCCAAGTTGCTGCAAAGTTCATAATTTTGTCCTTCTTTATGGCTGCACAGCATTCCCTTAAGTATATGTACCACATTTTTTAAATCCAGTACACTTTCAATGGGCAACACAGCTGAGAGATGGTATTTCTATTGCAATTCAATACTTAGGATGATAATTTGATTTAGATTTATTTTTTCTTTCCCATTATGTTTTTCACAAAGACACGGGTGACATGAGTGTTGTAGCCAACACAAGACACAAGATAAATATTGACTCAAAAAAGACACATGGCTGGGCATAGTGGCTCATGTCTGTAATCCTAGCACTTTGGGAGGCTGAGGTGGTAGGATTGCCTGAGACCATGTTTACCAATGGACCATAAAGCATGAAAGAAAGAGGAAATGAGGTATCATTATGAAATAAAATTGATGCATATCAATAAATAATGCCCTTACTCGTCACAGATAATTTCAGAAATGTGGAAATAGACACATGAAATCACTTATTAAGTGTGCTATTTTACTTTGGGTAATAATCTTCTTGTGCTAAATATATGTGTACAGAAGATAATGGCACATACTGTGGAGACAGAACAATCTTCCTACAACAGGTTTGGGATTGGAATCATACCGCTTGTGTTCAGTTATTAGCTCCTTCACTTAATAGCTGTGTGACCTTAGTTAAATTACTCTAACCTCTCATATCCCAGGTTTCTCCTCTACAGAACATAGATAATAAAGGGACCTACTTTACATGGTTCATTAGCTCACCTAATGAGCCAACCAACTCGAAGAATTTAACAAAACTCCTAACACATAGTAAGTGATTAAATACTAGCAATTATTATTATCACTTGTCTATTCCGTATTCTCTACACTTAAAATGCATAGTATTCTAAATCAACCAAACTTTATATAGTACAACTGTTTTGATTTTTCACCTGACTGTTAAGAACAGGTAATTATTTAGGAATTATAGGCCTAAATAGGAATTATAGGCCTATTTAGGAATTATACACTGTTTGAATTACTGAATAAAAATGTATAGGTCTTAGTTTCCTAACCTATGGTAAGCCAATTATGTTGTGTACTTAAAATCTTTGCTTTAAAACAGGATATGCAACTATGAACTCACAGTCATTAAAATAAGGATATACGTTGCTGAGATATCTTTTTTCTACTTTTACTTCTAGAAGCAGAGGATGTCTTGTAATTAGAGCTTATCTAGTTCAGAGAAATTATCTTACACCAAAGAATGGAATATTTTGGAAGTAAGATACTAAGTTTCTCAGGATTATATTACCAAGTTCATATGAGGGAAATTGAAACAATAATAAAGCAAACCAATAAAAACAACCAAAAAAAAAATAAAACTAATTTTAGAACTAAAGATAGAACAAAAAGGCATATAAAAGATTATACTGAGATATAGCAGAACACCTCTGAAGAATATTTCCTTGGTTGGGTGATTATCTTTATTCCAATTTCTTCAATAAAGAATCAGATATTCAATTCTACTGACTCCACTAGTGTTACATGAAGTCTCTTTAAAAAGTAGGACTGGTCGAATTTATGATGTGACTCTTCATAGCCAAATTCTCAGCACAGTGATACATAGCAGAAAATCAATTTATTATTTTTTCCATGATAAATTGTCTAGGAAAGGGGCTCATTATATGGTAAGGTACATAACATTAAAGCAAAAAAAAAGTATGTTAGTAAAATAAATGAATATTATCCTCCAGCTCTAAGAACATACTGAGCAACTACCTCATAGAAGTATATATGATTGTTTTTAAATAAATAATCTTTCCTGATGAAGATTCACTAAATATATCCTATAATTTTTGTCTTTTTTGGAAACCACTTTTCTTTTGAATAGTCTGAGAAACTACATTAGACTTAATTTAAATTTTAATAAGCAAACTATGAAACAAGTTGAGGTAAGCAAAATTAATGCCTACCTCCTTCTCCCCAAATATTTCCACATCCTAATTCCTGGAACCTATAAATAAGCTAGGTTACATGGCAAGAGGAAATCATGGTTGCAGACAGAATTAAGGTTCTTAATCGTTTGACCTTACGATAGGATTATTCAGGTGTATGCAACATAATCACAAGGCCCGACAAGTATAACTGGTAGACAGAAGTGCAGTAAATACCAGAGTGAAGCAATGCGAGACTCAACCAGGCACTGAGGGCTTTGATGGAGTCCCTAACAGAAAAAAGCAAGGAAATGAATTCTGCTCTAGAGCATTCAAAAAGAAATTCACTTCTGCTAAAACTTTGCTTTTAACTCAGTGACAACTGCTTCAGATTTTCATCCTACAGAACTTTAAAATAATGATTTTGTGATGTTGTAAGCCATTACATTTTGGTAACTTTTGACAGAAGCAATAGAAAGCTAATATACAATTTTTTTTCAAAGATTCTCCAAGGCATATATTCAGAGTGGAATACTTCTCACAATTTTAACAATAATCATTATAACAATAAATTATTTACTGGTAAAATATACATTACGTACTGGAAGTTTTTGTGCTTTGGTTTATCGGACCTCAAATAATGCATTAAATTAAATGTTTTTAATTTTCATTGTGCTGTTGAGGACATTTTGTTTAGAGAAGTTAAATAAATTTCCCAGGGACTTGAAGTCAAGCATTGACTAGAGATCTCATAAACACATCTTTATTGATTGGTTCTTACTGTTTTAAAAATAAGCTTCATTTAACATACTAGAACGACATTTCACTCGTCCCCTATGGAAACAAAATGTCCAAGGGTCAGAGCAGATATAAATCCTATAACCTTTGTTCACATTCTTAAACAAAATGACTCCAAGCTACCCCTCAGAAGTCAAACGTAATCTTAGTGTTACATGAAGTCTCTTTAAATCGAAGATGATATTTATCTATGTGTTTACATAACTAATTAATTAGTTATATCATGTCATTTAATCATAGCATTCCATTATTAAACTATAATATCCATTTATTCATCTGAGTATTTTGTTCATCATCTCAACAATATATTATTGTTTGTGTTCAGAATGTTGAAAATCTACTTTAATTAATTTGAAATATACAATTCATTGATATTCACTGTGGTCACAAGACAGTACAATAGATCATTAAAACTTTCCCTCCAGTTTAATCGAAACTTTTTACCCTTTGATCAACATCTTCCCTTTCCCTATTTCTCCTGCTCTGCCCTAGCTTCTGGTAATCACTTTTTTACTCTGTTTCTATGAGATCAATTTTTTAGATTTCACATATAAATGAGATATGCAGTAGCTGTGTTTCTGTGCCTGGATTTTTCATTTAGCATGTTTTCTAGTTCCATTTATAGTGTCATGAATGGCAGAATTCCTTTCTTTTAAGACTATCATGTAGCATATTGTTTATATGGATTTATTTATCAACATATGTGATGAGCACTTAGGAGGCATACCTATCTTGGTTATTGTTAGTAATTCTTCAATAAATGTGAGAATGCACATGTCACTTCAATATACTGATTTCAGTTGCTTTGCACATATTCCCAAAAGTGGGATTACTGAGTCATATAGCAATTCTGTTTTTCTTTTTTTGAGGAATCCTCATACCATTTCTCATTTTGGGTGTATTACATTACATTTGCATCAACAGTGTACACAGATTTCTTTTTATGCACATCTTGGCTGATATGTGCTACCTTTTATCTTTTTTGACAATAGCTAATCTAATATGAATAAAATGATAGCTCAATGTGGTTTTAATTAGCATTTCCCTGATGATTAGCAATGTTGAAAATATATTGTAAGTATCTGTTAGCCATTTGTATCTTTTCTTTTGAGAAAGTGTCTGCTGAGATCCTTTGTTCATTTCTTAATCAGGTTGTCATCTTGCTAATGAATTGTTTGAATTGGTTACATATCTGGGATATTAGCCACTTATTAATTAGATGTATAGTTTGTAAATAGTTTATTTCCATTTGTGAGTTATCTCTTTTGTCCTGACCATCCGGAGTTATCGGGGTACCTGAAAGAGGGAGTGGAGACTAAAAGGAATACAAGACTCCTTTAGCTGCAAAGGGAGGGCACCGGGGCTAGTCCCCGAGTGACCCCGTTTCTCTTTATTCCAAAGTTTATATACAAGCACAATACAATCAGGCATTCAAACTTCCCCAATCTTCAACATTAAACTCCCCCTCTATCAAGAAGTGTCTGTACCCAGACTCAGACTATTCTGCCAACATTTCATATTAGTTTTGTCCTTGGCCCGCACTTTCTGTACTTTGAAAGACACATACTATTCTTATCTGGACTCTGCTTTTCTAAGTAGACAGTTTCATGCTTTAACTATTTAGTCCCCGACATTCTTTATTTTGTTTCCTTGCTGTGCAGAGTTTTTAGTTTGATACAATCCCATTGGTCTACTTTTGCTTTTGCTGTCTGTCATTTGGAGTTCTATCCAAGATATTGTTTCCCAGACTAATGTCATAAATTATGATTTCCTCTATGCTTCCTTTTAGTAGATTTACAATTTCAGATCTTGCATTTAGGTATGCTATCCATTTTGAGTCAATTTTTATGTACAGTGTGATATGTGTTGAATTTCATTCTTCTGTATTCAATGCATATCACACTGTACAGGATTTTTCATGTGTCTGTTGGCTGTCATATGTCTTCTTTTGAGAAGTGTCAGTGCATGTCCTCTGCCCATTTCTTTAATAGGGTTAATTTCAGCTCATTCCAGTTCTTTTCAGAATCTGAATGTTAGGTCTTTGTCAGTATACATAGTTGACAATATTTTTACCCATTCTGTGGGTTGTCTCCCCGCTCTTTTGATGGTTTATTTTGCCTTGCAAAAACTTTTTGGTTTGATGAGGTCCCACTTGTCTATCTTATCATTTATGGCACACGCTTTTGGACAATTTTATTAAGCAGAAAATATCATCAATTTTTACTGGTAAAATTATGTCCAGGGTATACTTTTAACACTGCATAGTATTATAATTCCTGACATCAAATATTAGACCAGATTAATGGAGACCTAATATATATTAAAAACATTTTTGTGGTTATTGTGATAATGACTAATTTAAGCAAACGGAAATACAGTAGAAAAAAATATGTCCATAGCCTCTTTGATTTCAGCTTTGTCTAATTATTCCCTTAGTAGAAATAACTTCAGTGACTGAATTTTATTCAAAAAAGTCATAAAATTTTTAGAAATCAGAAAACTGTAAAAATATGCAATTCTGCATTAAAGGCAAATATTCAAAATTTAAATGCTAAGGTTAGAGTCAAAAGTCTAGACTTAATTTCATGCCACACACCAAACAATGTACTTTTAAAACTATAAGCATTCATTATTAAATAAATAAGTAGTTATAACACAAACAGCAAAATCAAAGTAAGCAGGACACAAAAATAGCTATTTTTAAGTTATTAGAAATAATATCTTCATTTTATTAAATATGTTAACTACCAAAAATAATAAAAGATAAAATGTCAAGAGAACATAGATATCTAATCTTATCAACAAGAGGGCACAGGAAAATCTGTGTTAAAATGTAAAATGACAGTAGCAAACATATTCAAAGAAAATGAGCTCTTCCCAGATAACTTGGAGGGATATTTATTTATAATATCTGATATTGAAATCACATTTGAGTGGAAGAGATTATTACCTCCTGACATAAATCAAGACTTTAAAAACCAACTATTTTTGAATCCAATATCTATTCACCCTATGACCATATGCTGCCATCACACAATACAAATTCACTATTTTCTGATACACACTGTTGGTCACGAATGTCATAGGAAAAGAATTATATGACTCAGTTCAAACTTATCAACATCTTCAATGGACAAACTCAGTGAATACTGCTAGTTCTTTTCAAGAACATCCTATTTGCATCTATAGTCACATGTGAAGCAAGAAGTCTGCTACTTGTTAGAATGCCAGTGTTTTATTAATAACCAAGAATTTGTTTGTGATGACACATATGCATGGCATGATATCTGAGAGGATAAAATGTACATCTAAAAATTATTGTAGAAATAACTTATTTGATTTCTAGAGTATATCTCAAGAGCACCTTAACAAATATAAAAATCAGAAAAATAGAACAAAACATTTATTCCTTTAAGATGTAAAAGAGAAAAATATTGCTTTAACTTGTTTCTGTGATACTATACTAAATATTTTTCAAACATCCACAAGGGAACAGTGTTTTTAAAAACTCTGTTATATATAAAATATCAAGTTATTTTAGGGACCTTTAACAAATGAGTTTTCAATGTAATAAAGGGTACATAGCTATATTTAATGAAAAGATCACTTATTCCCTTATGATAGCTGATGGCACTTATCTCTATTACTTCCTCTGTCTTATAGCTTGATTGGGACCGATTTCTTGACCTTTAGGGAACAGAGTCTTTAATATATTACCATTATATCTTATGCTAACTGGTTAATCAAAGATTTATTTTAGGTATTCTTAAACATTATGCAATGTTCTTTAAAAGCTTTATGATGAAGTTAAAAATAAACATTACAGAATATATATGAACTTTTCTCACTTAGCCATAGAAAAGTTCCAATTGCTTACAATGAAGAATAATACAAAAAACAAATCTCAATGTTATCATGCACTTACTGAGTAATTTTCATGTTTTCCTTGAGAAACTAGCAACCAAAAACAGTGCACATTAGTTGTCTTAGAAAATGTCATTGAATTTAGTAGCATTCAGTTAACAATATTGCTATATTCTTTGTGATATCTATATTAAAGATGAATTCCTTTTTGACTACCATTATTTGCAATATCTAGACAAGAGATAAATTTCATAAAACTTTTTGGCTCAGTCTTTTGCTTGCAAAACTTACATTTTTATAATAAAATATATGTTCCTTTTTGTCTTCTTTGGTGAATACTGGGCTCTTGAGTTATTATATTTTTGTTTTTATAAATGCTATGAAACATTTCCTCTTTCTGTGATTTTGTCAAATTCAGTCTGTAGAAAATGCTACCAGAATTTTTATAGAATGGAAGTTTTAGATGAAATCTATTATATTGCTTGAGGTAAAAAATAGTGACTGTAGTTATTCATTAAATTTAAATGGAAACATTAAAAATCTTTTCATAAGTGAGCCTTGAATAATTATCATAATACTATAAGAAAGGGATTGGCAGTAGCGGGAAACTGACAGGGGGTGATGGGATTAGCAGTTGAGGGAAACTGCCAGGAGAAGGAGGGGCACACTTCATCAACAAGGGTACCTGCATAATGAACATTTGTATACTAAACCCTGAATTGTACCCCACCTCTTAAGAATAAAAAAACCTCTTGTTAGTGTTTATTCTTCCTAATATTTTCAAGATTAAACAAATAAAACAATCCCAAAGTCATTTGTCCTGTGTGAAAACTCAGTAAATATATTTACTAACTTGAAAAATAGATAACTTCCAACTCAATAGGAGTACATGTCTTTGACTTAAAAGAGAATGGATATTAAACAAACAGAGTTCATTTACTGTTGAAAGGTACATTTGAACTTGAAATTCTTAGAAGTCCTAAAAATGTAAATAAAGCAAATAAGGCAAAATTAAGCCAACATTGATATTAGTACACTATTACACAAAGAAAAAATATATAGCATAAATACAACTTGCCCCAGAATCGTTTTAATAAATATCCTATTTTTCACCTAAATTATTAGAGAATCAAATAATTTCTCATGCTTATAACTATTAAACTAGAAATATATCTAAGGCTCTTATTAAATCAGAATGTAAATAAGAATTTATATGATACTTGTTTCAGCAAAGTTATATATAAATATGAGGAGATTCTTTCACCAAATAGTTGCAAGTTAAACATTTAAACCAATGTAAAAAGAAGTAAAGAGTTTAGGAAATAATTTTCATTTTTCCTAATGGTAATCTACTTGGAGAGTTAATAAAACATGGTAGTCTAAGCACAGGTTTTTTGTGTGTTTTTTTAGTTAAATCATCTGGATGCAAATCTTTGATTCTTCTCATTTGCTAGCATTAAACTTTAAGTAAATCTCTGTATGCATTTATCTCCTCATTATAGGTAACATTACTACCTAGTAGATTTGGGGTCAGAAAGAAATAACATAGCTCTGCTTTTGTTTCTCAGTTACTGTTCAACAGAGCTTTATTTAGTAGTAGTAATTATAGGGAATTTTGGAAGGGATGCAAACTGTGCATTTTGAAATTGTTACCCTCCCATGAGGGTTACAATTCTGTTTTTGTATTTCTGACTCTGTCTCAAAATGACTAACTCTTCATAGCCATTATAGAGGGCCTTGTGATCAAATTATATTTGTCCATTGCTTCCACTTTTACACTGTTCATAAACTTTCAGCTACAGTTGTGTGGAGTTATGATTTTTTTGCCAAGAACTTGTGAGCTTATGTATTATTAAAAGCCAATCAGAAGGGAAGAAGTTATTTTTTAAAAATATATTTGGCATCCCTCCAGTCTCCTTTATAAAGTAGTTTCTTTCATTTTAAATATATACTTTTAGATTTCCTTGGAATTTCTTCAATAAAAGTTATTAGATGGGAGATTTTTACTCCCAGTCAGCACTCTGAGATGTACAATCTGTGATAGATTATTATCCGAGAGGAACATTATGTGAGTGAATGAGTGGGTGACAAATTTGAAATGTATAACTTCTTTGAAAAATACAGGCTAGAACCACAAAGAAAACAAAGAATTTTCAAGGATTTCTATTTCTGATAATACTTCAAAGACAACTTTGACAGAAAATAATGAAGATCTATTCATTCT
This sequence comes from Carlito syrichta, assembly GCF_000164805.1. NCBI lineage: Eukaryota > Metazoa > Chordata > Mammalia > Primates > Tarsiidae > Carlito > Carlito syrichta. The sequence continues at coordinate 218,518 of NW_007259429.1, forward strand.
AGGATATATCTACAAGGTCATCAAGATATAATAACTGAAAAAAAGGTATAAAAATTAAGATTAAATTCTATGGTCTGTCATTGTCATTATCCCAATGCGTAATACTATCAACATTTCCCACCCTTTTTTTATAGTCACCTAGTTAAACCACAATATAGGTCCAACTTCTATACATTTGGCTCCATGCAGCTAAGCATCGCTGAGGAAAAAACAAAAACAAAAACAAAAAAACTAAAATTATATTGTTTGGTTTCACTTAAAATTCTTGTTTACTCATGAGAAGTGAGCAAGTAATACTGTATAGCAGTAGTATTCTTTTAAATACTAAGTATAAATAGTCAGCTTCATTTCTCATCATGAAGTAGTTCCCCATAAGTCAAATGATGAAAATTCCCTGCAAATATTGCTTCCCAGAGAGCTTCAAGGCAGTTCTCATAGTGATACTGCTCTTGGAATAGGAATTCTAGTGAAACTACAAACCTGACTTTAATATTGTTAGCTTCTATAGCTCCTCTTTTTGCAAGGTTCTTGGTATTTGAGGATATCATGGAGGTGGAAAATGGGTAAAGGCCATAAAAGCCCTTGGTTCAGCAATTAAGCAGGGTTTCTTAAACAGTTCTCAGACTGTAACTCTGGTTAATCATCATAATTCTGAATACGTTGATATTGGCAACTTTTGTGGTTTTTTCCTTGCTCCATCATTTCAGAAGTTCTTCTCTGTACTGTAGTCTTTGAATCAATAGCAAATAACTGAAATGCACCTTGTATATTGTAGTTCTCTTCTATCCAAAGTTGGATATATGTTCCTTTGGTAGTTTACCAGATATCCAATAATTAAACAACTATAGGACAATCATTATTGATTATATTTAATAGTAGATCATTAAAATATTAAATGCATTATGTGGGATAGAAGCATAGATATTGGCAAACATTTGTAAAAGGTGAATTACAGCACAGATATATTTCAGACTCCGGAATGGAAATTCTTAGATGCAATATGATACAACAAAATCCCAGGCAGTATTAAATGTATATATGTTGACAGGGATAGAGTACTACTATTTAATCTCCTGTGCTTTAGGGATACTACTATATATAAACAAATTACAGAAACACTATATTTATATTCAAATTGTAAAAATAAATAAAACTTTTATTCCATTGAGTTTTTCTGTAGTCTTTAAATTGTATAGCTATTTGATAGTTTCAAATTGTCTCTTGTCCCATATATATATATATATATATATATAGTCACCTTTTTTGTTTTATTTTTAATATTTTCAAAGCCTGAATTAATTAAAAAATTTCTTCACTTACTATATGGAGAACTAGATTATTAAGTTCATGAAGGCAACTAGTTTAGCTTACTACCCACAGCTATGTATATTTTACTCATTACTGAAAAAGTGACAATAATGGTTCATGAAAGTTTGTGAATGAGTGAATGACTCTTCATTAGCACATATTTTAATATTTAATATTAGTAATATTAAACATTTATCAAACAATGTTTTGAATTTACAAGGTACAGTTTGACAGAAATTTCATTTTAATGAGAATTAAGTGCAACATATTTTTCTATAGCTTATAATACAAAATTGCTCTAACAATATGTGAAATACATATATTGTATTAACATCTTCCGTGTTATTAAAGTTTGCAAACTCAAAAGTGGAATATAGTGCTATGCAAAATGCAAAGTAAAAGTAACAATGAGATAAGAATATATTTGAACTTTGTCTATATGTTTTAGCTTTTATTTCTGTCTTACAAATAGAGATTTAAAAGCTTCAAGGCAATTTATATTCATCTAAAAAAACAGCCACAAATAAAATTTATTTTACTGAATATATTGAGAACATAGAACTAATGAGTACTATGCTTCTTTTCTTATAAATAATAAATTAAGCATTATTGTTGATGATAAACTCATATGCCAGGTAAACTGTAATAATTCTTTCATCACTGGTCTAAACATGTTCTGTTCCATATGAAGTGATTCTTGAGATTTTTTTACATCTTTAGTTCCTCTCCTAAGAAGTCACATCAAATGTATTTTGTCTCATTTCTTATTTAAATCCTGAGGCTTTTGTCTATAAGCAAAATGTTTATCCTTAATGCTGCATATAAAACTAAAGTTGTTTAATTTTAATGTATAAAATAACTGACAAATAGCAATTACCTTTTCTGACATTCTGTTTACTTTAGGACATTATTGTTTATAGAATGACATTTTCTGTCACTGATAGTATAATGTGAAAGATCAGTCAATGACATCATCCAATACAATAAAATGCAAGGTGTGCCAATTCTTGCAATCATCTTTGTAACTTAAAATGTTAAACAAAACTATTCAAGTGAAGCAATCATCTCTGCAAGCCACTGTTGTGCTTGGCTTTTAATATTAGAGGTCATTTTAACAACTCTAATTCTCCTTTCCCATTTTCTATAATAACCAGCTTATCTTTTTCTCCCCCTTCTGTTTAATTATTTTGCACAAAACTTTTATACCACTGGATTCCAAACAGTTTCAGATAATTTGTGCTCAATGAAGTTTACTGTTGTACAAGAAATATGAGAGAAAGGTATCCCAGCTCACACTTTTCAGATACTAATAATTTCTCAAAGTGAAAAATTAAGAATTTCAAATTTCAGTGTATTGCTTCTACTTGAGTGATATAATTGAGTACCTTCATAGAAGCACTTTCTACTATTTGGTTTAAGAAGACAATTGTGAAGAAGTTACATGTATCTTTAAAGATACTAATCTCAGGTTGGGTGCGATGGCTCATGCCTGTAATCCCAGCACTTTTGGAGGTAGAGGCAAGAGGATTTCCTGAGTCCAAGGGTTCAAAAACATCCTGGGTAACTTGGTGAGAACTTGTCTCTACAAATAAAAAAGTAAAAAAAACAACAACAACAAAACAAGACAAAGAGAATTCCCCCCACAAAACAATATCTGCCAAAGTTTTCTAGAATTTATTTGCCTAAAATATAATTGACACTATATATACCTAAAAAAAAAAATCTAACAAGGAAACTGTGCATTTGGATATTAATATTATTTGCCTATATTAATTGACAATTTTTTCTAACCATTTGAAAATGCACACCTCAAAAATAAAATTTCAGCTTAAAATAATATAGACTTAAATACATCTATATAAAAAAACCTCTACAATATCTAATTTTGCTGCTGCAAATGGTGTCTCATATCTAGTAGCCTCTTTTAAATTCCATTGCCACAACATTGGTTTTTAATCTCTGTTGTCATTTGTTCCTGAATGAGAGAATATTCCCTTTGCTTCATTCTAATACATTCTGCACCCAGATATATGAATCATTCTTTAAAATTGTAAATTGATTATCTGATGTAAACATTGTAATGCCTACGAATGGTGTTTAAAATGACATCTGTAACCCTGGAAGTCATGAATCATTCTCCTGCCTTTCTCCCTGAACTCATCATATGCCATATTTCCTCTGGATTATTATGGTCTTAGCAACATTGACCCTCTTAAAATTCCTTTAAACCTGAAGAGCTTCTCCACTCACTGTGTTCAAAGAATCCTTCACCTGGAATTTGTTTCATCACCTTGACTCCTGCTCCCTCTTGTGGATGAAGCCCACCAATAGGCCCCGCTGTCCTTCTTTAGTACTCTCTACTTTTATAGCACTGATTAAAATAGGTAATCGTATATCTATCTTTTTATACTTTAACATCTTTTAGTTCCTACCCTTTTCTCAATTTATTTTATTTTTTAAATTAATTAATTAATTAATTATAAAGATGTGGGGTACAATTCGTGGTTAGGTATACAAACATTGATCATGCAGGTCCCCTTGTTGATGAGGTATGCCCCCCTCCCTTAGCAGTTTCCTTCAACTGCCAGTCCCATTCCCCTCTCCCCTGATAGTTTTCCACTACTGCCAATTGCATTCTTATAGCATTATACTTGTTCAAAGTCACCTTATAAGTGAGAACATATGGAACTCAGTTCTTTGTTTCTGTGATAAATCACTGAGTATGATCGACTCCAAATCCATCCAATTTGCTGCGAAGTCCATATATTTGTCCTTCTTTATGGCTGCATAATATTCCATCGTGTATATGTACCACATTTTTTTTTTATCCAGTCCAGCTTCGCTGGGCAACACAGTTGGTTCCATGTTTTTGCTATTGTGAATAGAGCTGCAACAAACATTTGTGTGCAGGTGTCTTTTTCGTATAATAATTTGAGTTCCTCCAGGTATATTTCCAACAGGAGAACTGTTGGTCATATGGAAGGTCAATTTCTTTCAGAAATCTCCAGACTGTTTTCCAGAGAGGTTGTATAAGTTTGCATTCCCACCAGCAGTGTAGAAGCATTCCTTTTTCTCCACATCCTTGCCAGTGTCTGTTGTTTGTTTTATTAATGATGGCCATTCTTACAGGGGTTAGGTTGCATCTCAATGTGGTTTTGATGCATTTCTCTGATGGTGAGTAAGGCTGAACACTTTTTCATGTGTCTGTTGGCTGCCCATATATCTTCTTTTGAGAAGTGTCTATTCATGTCTTTTGCCTATTTTTTAAAGGGGCTGTTTGTTGCTTCCCTTTCAGTGCGTTTGAGTTCCTTGTATTCCTAGATTTGTCAGATATAGAGTTGGCAAATATTTTTTCCCATTCTGTGTACTGTCTCCCTGCTCTCTTGATGGTTTCTTTTGCTTTGCAGAAGCTCGTTAGTTTGATGAAGTCCCACTTGTCTATCTTAGTTCTTAAGGTATTGGCCTTTAGGGTTCTGGATAGGAATTTGTTGCCAGTTCCAATTTCCATAATGGTGTCTCCTGTGTTTTCTAAGGTTCTTATAGTTTGAGGTTTTACGTTTAGATCTTTGATCCATTTAGAGTTATTTTTGTGTATAGTGATAGGTAGGGGTCCTGTTTCAGTCTTCTGCGTATGGTCAGCCAGTTTTCCCAGCACCATTTACTGAATAGGTTTTCCTCTCCCCAGTAGTTTTTGTTTGAGGCTTTGTCAAAGATCAGTTGGTTGAGGAATTGAGACTTTGCTTCCGGAATCTCTATCCTGTTTCATTGGTCTATGTGCCTGTTTTTATACCAATACCAAGTTGTTTTGATTACTGTAGCTTTATAGTAGAGTTTGAAGTCTGGAAGTAGGATACCTCCTGCTTTGTTTCTCTTGCTAAGGATTGTTTTGGCTATTCATGGTCATTTATTTTTTCATATGAATTTCTGTATTGTCGTTTCCAGATCTGAGAAGAATGATGTTGGTAACTTAATGGGTATTGTATTGAATCTGTAGATTGCCTTTGATAGGATGGACATATTAACAATGTTGATTCTTCCTATCGATGAGCATGGTATATTTTTCCATTTGTTTGTATCTTCTTGGATTTCTTTAAGTAGTGTTTTGCAATTCTCATTGTAAAGCTTTTTCATTTCTCTGGTTAAGAAGATGCCAAGGTATTTCATTTTGTGTGTGTGTGTGTGGCTATTGTGAATGGGATTGTGCTTTTTATTTGGGTCTCTGTCTGTTTGTTGTTGTTATATAGGAATGCAACTGATTTTTGTACATTTTTTGTACCCTGAGACTTTGTCAAAGTCTTTTATCAGTGTCAGTAGGTTTTTGATAGATTCTCTTGGATTTTCAAGGTATAGGATCATATCATCTGCAAAGAGGGATAACTTGACTTCCTCTTTTCCTATTTGGATACTCCTGATTTCCTTCTCTTTTCTAATTGCCTGGACTAGGACTTCCAACACAATACTGAACAAGAGGGGTGAGGGTGGGCAGCCTTGTCTTATGCCAGTCTTCAGAGGAAATGTTTCTAGTTTCTGTCCACTTGGCAATATGTTAGCTGTGGGTTTGTAAGAGATGACACTTGCTATTTTGAGGTATGTTCCTTCTATGCCTAGGTGTTTGAGGATTTTTATCAAGAAGGGATGCTGAATTTTATCAAAAGCTTTTTCTGCATCTAATGAGATAATCACATGGTTCCTGTTTTTACATCTGTTGATGTATTTAATTATGTTTATGGTCTTGTGAATGTTGAGCCAGCACTTCATCCTGTAGATGAAGCCTTCTTGGTCATGGTGGATGATTTTTGAGATGTGCTTTTGGATCTGATTTGCCAGAATTTTGTTGAGGATTTTGCATCTATGTTCATAAGGGATTTTGGCCTGTCATTTTCTTATTCTGTTGCATCTTTACCTGGTTTTGTTATCATTGTAATGTTAGCTTGGTAAAATGATTGGGGAGAATTCCATCTTTCTTGATTGCCTGGAATACTTTCAATAGGATTGGTATCAGCTCTTCCTTGTATGTTTTGTAGAATTCTGCTGGAATTCCATCTGGCCCAGGGTTTTTCTGTTTGTTTGTTTGTTTTTGTAGGTAGTTTTCATATGACAGAGTCAATTTACTGGGTTGTTATTGGTCTATTCAGTGTCTCAATGTCTTCTTGTTTCAAGTTGGGTAGGTTGTGTGTTGTCAGAAAGTCTTCCATTTCATCTAGGTTATCAAGTTTATTTCCATATAGGTGTACATAGTAATCTCTGATAATCTTTTGTATTTCTTTGGGGTCAGTTGTGATTTGATCTTTTGTATTTCTGATTGTACTTATTTGAGCTTTTTCTCTCTTTTTCTTGGTCAATCTGCCTAGGGGCCCATCAATCTTGTTAATTCTTTCAAAGAAACAGCTTTTTGTTTTGTTGATATTTTCTATGATATTTTTGTCCTCTATGTACTGTATTTGTGCTCTTATTTTTTTATTTGGATTCTTCTCCTAAAGTTGGTGCTTTGGTGGTCTTCTCTTTTCAGTTCCCTTGGGTGGTTTGTTAGGTCTCCACTTGTGATCATTCCATTTTCTTGATGTGTCCTTGTAGAGATATAAATTCTCCTCTTAAAACTAATTTCATGGCATCGCAGAGGTTTTGGTAAGATGTTTTTTCTTTTTCATTTGTTTCCATGAATCTTTCAATTTATTCTCTGATTTCAGTGTTGACCCAGTCGTTGTTCAGCATCATGCTGTTTGGCAACCATATCTTTGTGGTTTGGGGGAAATTTTGTTGGTATTGTTATTTATTTTTATTCCACTGTGGTCTGAAAAGGTGCATGGCAAGATATCAATCTTATGAAATTTGTTTTTGTTTGATTTATATCCAATGATGTGGTCGATCTTGTAGTACATTCCGTGTGGTGGTGAGTAGAATGCATATTCTGTGGTCTTTGGGTGGAGTGTTCTGTAAGTATCAATTAAGTCCATTGTTCAAGAGTCTCATAGAGGTTCTGGATGTCCTTGCTAATTTTTTGTCTTGATGATCTGTCCAGGGTTGTGAGCGGGGCATTAAAGTCCCCTGCTATGATAGTGTTAGAGTCAATTTCTTTTTTAAGTTTGTCTAGAAGCTGGTTTACAAACATTGCTGCTCCTATATTAGGTGCATATATGTTTAGGATGAATATTTCTTGTTGATAGATTGAAGCTTTTATCATTATATAGTGACCTTTTTCATCTTTTTTGATTTTTGATAGCTTATAGGATATTTTGTCTGAGATTAAGATTGCATCTCCAGCTTTCTTTTGTGTTCCGTTCACTGGAAAATTTGTTTCCCATCCTCTTACTTTCAGTCTGTGAGTGTCCTTTCTGGTGAGATGAGTCTTTTGGAGACAATATATTGTTGCCTCATGATATTTTATTCATTTTGCCATTCTGTGTCTTTTCAGTGGTGCATTTATTCCATTCACATTCCAGCTAATTACTGAAATCTGAGGGTTTATTTTTGTCATGATGTTCTTATAGAGTTGTTGTTCTACTTGTATGTTTGTTGTCTTTCTTTTGGTTTTTGGGGTTGGTTCATGTGTGTTTTCAATCTTTTTCCTGCCCTCTTGTGAAGAACATCATTGTTCTGTTTCCCTTTTCTTCTGTGTTTAATACTTTCTTAAGAGTTTCTTGTAGGGTTGGTCTGGAAGCATCATAAGTTCTTAGGGATTGGATGTCTGGGAAAGACTTTAATTCTCCCTTACTGATGAAGGTTAGCTTGGCTGAGTAGGCTATTCTTGGTTGGAATTGTTTATCTTTGAGAACTTTAAGTATTGGACTCCAAGCTCTCCTAGCCTGAAGTGTTTCTGTAGATAAATCTGCTGCTATTCTGATTGGTCTTCCCTGGTAGGTAGTCTGACCTTTTTCTCTTGCTGCTTTTAGAATTTTTTTTATGCTTACTTTGTTCAGGCGGATTACTATGTGCCTAGGAGTTGGTCTTCTCCTTGTTGTCATGCTGGGGTTCTCTGAATTTTTTGTGTTTGAATTTTCACATCATTAATGAAGTGAAGGAAGTTTTCTTGAATAATTCCATGGAATGTTTGTTCCAGGGTGATCTCTGTCTCTCTTTCTGCCTCAGGAAGACCAATTACTTTTAGGTTTGTTCTCTTAAAGTAATCGCTCATCTCTTGAAGGTTTTGTTCTGTCTTTTTAAGCTTCCTTTCTATGTTTTTGATAGTTTGGTTTAGTTCTATATTTTGGTCATCAAGTCCTGAGATTCTGTCTTCTGCTTGGCTAAGTCTGCTTTCCATGCTTATTAGTTTGCTATTTATTTCAATCACAGTATTCTTTACTGCTGTTATCTCATTTATCAACTCCTTCCTATTTTCTTCTTATCTCTTCTCAATTCTTTTTTATTCTCTCTATTAATGTCTTGATGTCTGGGTTTGTAGTATGTGACCAGTCATTCTGTGGGCTCTTCATTGTTTGCATGCTGAAGTCTGTTTTCTCAATTTCTGATCTCCCAGGAGTCTGTGTGAGACCTATATTCTTTTTTTTGATTTTTCTTCATTTGTGTAGCTTTGTCTCTCCACTTTTTCATTTTTTATTATTATTTTTCTTCTCCCTCTGTCTTCTTTAAATCTGTTGTTCAGGGATGACAGGGTTGTTTTTTGCTTTTATTTGCTCAATCTCCTATTCTTTCTTATGTGAATCTTCTGGCTTTGTTCGATTCTGAGGCTGGACTGTAGGTTGAGTGTTATACTTTTTGCAGCTTTGAGATTTATTTGAGGGGGAATGGTGATTCAAAATTTATCTGCAGGTCCCAATATCTACTGACAGGTGTATGGATACACTGAATCCTGCTTCCCTCTGCCCTGTAATCTGATCATGAAGTGGTAGTATTGGTTTGCTCCCAGGAAGTAAAATGATGTAAGAAAAGGGAAAGAAATGGAACAGGGAGAGGGGGAAGTGGAAGGTGGAGACAGGAGAGTAAAAGGAAGAACAAAGAGAGGTACCCACTAATAAATGAAAATAGATCTGAAGACAGATAAGAGTAAGAGAAAACAAAAATAAAAATAAACCATCAAACAAACAACAAAAAAAAACAGTGACAACAACAAACAATCTAGGACATATAATCATATAGACATGCAAACTGACTAACCTCCTGAAGATGTACAGTTTCCGTACACAACCATGAGATCTTAGCTCCCAAGTTGGAAGTTAGGTAGAGCTGGGTGGGTGAGTCACTGCAGGTCACTGCCTGTTCACAGAGCTCCAGCTGTTCTCTGGTACCACTGTAGTCAAGGGCGAGTTGAGGGAAGTAGAGTGCAAGACTGCTGGGCATTGCTGGTCAGCATAGTGGTCAGAGTGGCTAGAGGGTGGGACAGTGTGACCACCAAGGGAACCCAAAGCTCCACAGGGAAGGAGTCTTGGACCTCTCTGGGCATGGAGGCTTGGGGCCAGGTGGTGTGCTTCAGTCGGGGGGAGGTCCGTAGCTCTGAGGGGCAGGGGTGCAGCAACTTTGCAGACAGCAGCAGTTCAAGAGAGGGTTGGGCACTTCAGCCAGGGTGGGGACCTGGAGCTCGGAAGCACCTGGATAGGGGCCTGGAGCTCCGAGGTGCCCAGGCGTGGATGCGGGGGACCTCCGTTGGGGTGGTGGCTCGAGGTGGGGCTGGGTGCTGCAGTCCAGGCAGGGGCCCAGAGCTCCGAGGCACAGGCACCAGGGGCCTCTGGGGGGCGGCTCAAGGCAGGGCTGGCCTACCCTTTGTTAAAGTTGTTTATGCCTATTGTGCTTACCATTGTACTTCAGTTCTATTACAGTATCTGCCAGAATGCTTGTTGAATGATTAAAAGTATGAGTAAAGAAATTAATGACAATTTATGCGATCCTTTTTTCTGTTGTCCCTTATGGACTCTTTCACTAAGACTATCAATTATTTTTCTCTTCTTAAGTAATCAGTCTGTCTGTCTGTCTCCCTCTCTCTCTCTCAAGTTTAAATGCCTCATTCTAATTGGTTTTCCAAAGTTTACTCTACCTTTTCATCAAAAAAACAAAAACAATAAAAAGAATCCTCCTTTCACTAAATCATTAACAAATATCTCATCTCTTATGACATCAAATTATATGAACACTTTAATCTCTACTAAAACTTGTATTGTGTTCCAGTCTCCAAGCTAAGCTCCTAGGCTTTATACATTTTCTCTGAGTATTTTTTTTTTTTAATATTGGGAATAGTTTTCTTCTATCTCAGTCTTCTTTTTAAAATCACTATTACAATATAATAAACACATAAAGTCCTTACCTGTCTTTTTATGCCAATACTGTTTAGTATATATAGTATTTTTCATACAATTTTTGCCTTATTATTGGTGAATAATACCTATTTCTCAATAAATTGATAATCTATAATGTTTTATGTATGCACATATATTATATTACCTAATAAAATGTGTCTTCTTGTTCTTGTAACAAAAAAAGTATGAATTTAAAAAAATAGATTAGAGAGCCGGGCTCGGTGACTCAGCCTGTAATCCTGAGCCTTTGGGAGGCTGAGGTGAGTGGAATGCCTGAGCCTGTGGGTTTGAGACCCTCCTGGGCAGCGAGACCTCATCTCTACAATAAATAAAAAAATCAGCCAAGACATGGTAGCGCATGCCTGTAATTCCGGCTACTCGGAAGGCTGAGGTGGAAGGATAACCAGAGCCCAGTAGGTCGAGGCTGTGGTGGCCAGGAGCGGCCACTACACTCCAGTCTGGGTGACAGAGTGAGAACTCCAACTCAAAAAAAAAAAAAATAGATTAGATAATTGAAGACACTGACACAATAGAACCACAGCAAAACTCCCTAAATTGTTCCTTCAAACACATCTCTTCTTTTAGTAAATTCTGTGAATCCACTAATTCAGTGAGAAAATTTCTCAATTTGCTTGTTTACCTTTTTTTCTTATTTGACATCTTCTTTCAAAATTCCACAGTCTGCATATAACTGTTTTTAACTATTTTATTTTAGATTCCAGAGGTATAGGTGAGGTTTTTACATAAGTATAATGCATAATGGTGAGGGTTGGGCTTCTATTTAGCCTAACACCCAGTTGATAGGCATGCTATCCAATGGGTGGTTTACTATCCCTTATCCTTCCCCCTTTTAAAGTGCCCAGTATTTGTTGTACCTTAAGCCCATGTGTATTCAGTGTTTAACTTCACTAATAAGTGAGAATGTGTGGTATCCGGTTTTCTGTTTCTGTGATAATTCATTTAAAATGATGGTCTCCAGCTGTATCTGTGTTGCTGCAAATGACATGATTTTGTTCTTTTTATGGCTGTGTAATATTCCATGGTGTATATGTACCACACTTTCCTTAACAGTCCAACATTGATGGATATCTAGGTGGTTCCATATTTGTGTTATTGTGGATAGTTCTGTGATAAACATACAGGGACTGATGTATTTTTGGTAGAATGATTTATGCTCTTTTGTGTATATACCCAATAGTGAGATTGCTGGGACAAGGGTAAATCTATTTTTAATTCTTTGAGAAATCTTCAAATTCTTTCCCCCAGGGATGATGGTGGACCTTTATTAATGCTTGTTGGTTGCCTCTTGTCTTCCATCGAGAAGTGTCTGTTCATACAATTGGCCCACTTCGTATCTCTGTATGGGATTATTTGTTTTGTTTTGTTTCCTTGATGACTTGCTTGAGTTTTTTGTAGATTCTGGATATTAATTCTTTTTATCTGTATAATTTGCAAACAGTTACCTCCATTCTGCAATTTGTCTGTTTACTCCATTGATGTGTGTGTGTATGTGTGTGTGTGCATGCACGCACATGTGTGCACATGCATGCACACACGTGTGCAGAAGCTTATTAACTTGATAAGGTCTCACTTGCTAATTTTGTTTTCTGCTGCTTCTGCTTTTGAGGTCTTGGTCATAAATTTGTTACCTGGCCAATTTCCAGAAGAAACTTTTATTCTTTTAGCATTTTTATAGTTTGAGGTCTTGTATTTAAATCATTAATCCATCTTGAATTAATCTTTGTATGTGGTTTGAGTAATGGGCTCCAGTTTCATTCCCATGAATATGATTAGCCAGTTTTCCCAGCACCTTTTTTTTAAAAATAGGGTGTCCTTTTTCTAGTGTTTGCTTTTGTCAAATATTAGATTGTTGAACAGTGGTTTTATTTCTATGTTCTATCCTGTTCCATTGGTCTATGTGTCCATTTTTGAACCGTAACATGCTGTTTTGTTTATTGTAGCCCTGTAGTAAAGTTTGAAGTCTGAAAATGTGATGTCACCAACTTTGTTCTTTTTGCTTCAAATTGTTTTGGCTATTCAGGTTCTTTTTTGCTTCCATGTGAAATTAAAATGTCCACTTTTTCTAAAGCAATCCATAGATTAAATGCAAACCTTGTTAGATTACCAGCACCATTTTTCCATTTTTCACAGACCAAGGCAAAATTTTATTTATTAAAATTGTTGGGAAGTGAAGGCAGTGTCTTTTTAAAATCACTATTACAATATAATAAATACATAAAGTCCTTATATATTGCATATAATATGTTATGTATAATATATACATCAGTTTGATCTCTATTACTGTATGTTAGCTTATTCCAAATAAGATCTGATTTCATTATTTTTGCTCAAGCCTTCTGCCCAAAAATAATCCAAAGTAGTAAGAGTACTAATTGCACAATAATATTTTAGTAAATAATTATAAAGTGTCTGCAATTATAAATTTAAATGTTCTTAAGCTTATACATTTTTCTGATAAAAAATTTTTGCAAGAGAGAAAATCTATATCTAATATCATGAAATTTGTAGAGAATACATTAGAATATTTACTTCTTGAAACTATACACTAATTCTTTTCAAGGAAATAATTAACTCAAGGCATAGTAAATACTTTTCACATAATATTATGTGCTTATATAAGAATAGATTTACTAAAACATCTACAAAACTATCATAGATTTGCATTGCAAATTAATGTTCTTACTATTAATCATCTAGTATACAATAAAATTTAGTAAGTTGACCTTAAAAATGAACTGATATGTAAATTCTAAATTCAACAATAGGATTTTCTTTTGATGAAGTTAAGGATTATATGATTTCAGTTATTTTTTACAGACAAATTTTTTAATCAAAATTAATACTAATGATACACTAACTTTTATTTACTGTGCTCTAGACCTTTGTTTTTTTTTTTCTTTTTTCTGCCAGAGTCCAGCTCCAGCTGAGTTCAGGGTACCCCAAAGGTGGAGATGGCGTTGATGATTGGGGGGAAGAAGAAAGAAAGAGAGAGAGAGAGAGAGAGAGAGAGGAAGAAAGAGACTGGACCCCTGTCTAGTGCAGAAGCCAATCCTTTATTTTTTTAACAGCTTTACTAAGGTATAATAGATATACAAAGAATCACAAATATTCAACAAGTACAATATGGTGAGTTTTGACATATGCAAACACCAACATACCATCATGAATACCATCTTTGCAATCATGGTAATAGTCATATACAACACTCCCCAGTTTCCTTGTGTTCCCTTTTTTGTTTTTATTTGCTTGCTTTATGCATTTTTATGATAAAAACACAGCATGATATCTAACCTTAATAAACTTGAAGTTCACAGTACTGCATTGTTAACTTTAGGCACCATGTTCTACAGAAGATTTCTAGAACTAACTTATCTAACATTACTAAATTCTTACACCCAGTTCTTTGAACACATTTTTTGACAATATTTTGTTAATTATTTTCCTTTAAAGTAAATATGCTCTTATATAATGTTTTTCTATATAATCTTCACACAAATTTCAGGGAAAAACATCCCATTTCAAGCTCCATAGTAGTCTCATCAGTGCTGAAAGAAAACAAGGTATGTTCTTCTAAACTCCTTGACATTTTTTTCAGTGTCACATTCTACCTAGTATTTCAGTATTTGATCCTCAAATGCTTTTTGTTAGACGTGTACAATGTATATAGAACATAGTTTATCTTTATATATCTTCTAGTTCCCAGTATATTCTACAAAAATATTCTTTACAAATGCTTGTTAAATAAAAATATTGAAATAATGTAAATTTTACATAATTAAGCTTATGATATAAAAGCATTTATTTCTTCTCAATCATCTTTTAATTATACTGACTTATCCCAGTTGAGTTAAATAAGCTTGAGCATACAAAAATAATCCAATTTTCTACCACATACAAGCATCTCCAGGTCCTCCTGGGAGTTTCATTTTGATGAAAAACTTAGAACCACATTAAAACTGTTTCAAAAATTCAAATAGATGATCACTTAACAAGAAATTTGGAGTGAGGCATCTTAAATTTCATGCAATAGTTTAATGATATCGTGGCCTTGTTTGGACAACTGTCTGATTCTTTGTCATTGTCATTCTTTGTATAATACAGGAAAACTGAAGGAGCTCATGCTTCACACCCTCAAAGTACTGTGTCCAGAGCAAAGGGGGTTGGGAAAAGGAAGGAAATATATATATACACATACACATACATATTTATTCTTTGCAAAGAGAAAAAAAAGTTGTTTCTCAAAACCCTTCAGCAAAATTTCCCAATGCGTTAGCCAGAGTTGGTTAACATCCATAACTCTAATGCATTCAATGGCAAAGGAAAACAGGATCTTTCAAAATAGGCTTGAAACAATCATTGCTTATTCATCACCTCTCTCCTAGGGCATACTGCTATCAAAAGAAAATTTGGATTTTCTAAAGTTAAAAATAAAGAATGTCTGGTAGATACAAAGCTAACTGTGGTGCTACATTGTAGGACCCATCATCAAGGTTTAAACATCTGCCTTTCTATTAAGTTTTAAAAGTCCATTAGTCTGCATGCCCAAGCTAGCAAAAAACAAATATAATATTGCATGAATTTTTTCCCATTGTTTGCCTTCCTCTCTGAGTTGAAACACACACACACACACACACACACACACACACATACACACACACACACAGTATTCATATTTCTGTTTGTGTTGAAACACACACACATAATTCATATTGCTGTTTATCTGTACTGAATTAACTTATTCCTTCTTACATGATGATAGTAAACTTGGTCTTTCTATGTAATATAATCAGATTGCTTTGTGATATATTTATTTATTTTCAATTTTTTTATTTTAAAGATGTGGGGTACAATTCAATGTTAAGTATACAAATGTTAATTATACAGGTACCCTTGTTGATGAGGTATGCCCCCCTCCCCTGGCAGTTTCCCACTACTGACAATGCTGCTGTCCCCCAGCATTTTCCTACTACTATCAATTCCCTTCTTATAGTATTATAATAATTGCTCAAGCTTCACTTATGAATGAGAACATGTGATACTCAGTTCTTTGTTTCTGTGAAAAATGTGGTACATATACATGATGGAATATTACCCAGCCATAAAGAAGGACAAAATTGTGAACATTGCAGCAACTTGAATTGACTTAGAGTCTATAATACTGAGTGATCTATAACACTGAGTGATATATTTAAATATCTTACTTCATCTTTTAAAATATCAGTCCAAACGTGGCAGACATATGTCTCTCTCTCTCCCTCTCTCTCTCTTTTGTTTTTTGAGTTGGGGCCTCACTCCATCACCCAGGCTAGAGTTCACTGGCATGATTGTGGCTCACTGCAACTTTGACCTTCTGGACTCAGATGGTCCTTCTGTCTCAGCCTCCTGTATAGCTGTAAATACAGGCAAACATCACCACACCTGGATAATTTTTTTTTTTTAATATTTTTGTAGAGACAAGGTCTTGCTATGTTGCCTAGCTTGGCCTCACATTCTTGGGTTCATCCCACTTTGACTTTCCAAAGTGCTGACTTCATAAGCATGAGTCACCATATTCAGCCAGGCAGAAATATCCTTGTTAGGTATCTTTGTAATCTTGGAGCCCTGAGCAGTACCTAATTTGTAGAAAATAAATGTTTCCGATTGTAAAGGTGAATGGAAGAATGCATGTATAGGTGAATGTCACATCCCATTTGGGAGAGGGGTTTCAATTGTTGTTATTGAGGATTTATTTCAATAGCACTCTTTTCATTTTATTTTTAATTGCTAATTAACTATACCGTCCATTGATTTCCTACAGTCTCCAACTTGTAAGTCTACAAGTTCCCTACAATCATTTTAATGAGGTCACTGTACAGAGATTTCTTGGTTTTGAGTTTTAGAGTGAGATAAAACAGTTATTCTACCCTATTCAAAAGTGAGCTTTAGATTGTAAGCTATAAGGCTCTGGACTGCTATTTTTCCATATGTATAAAGATGGTTACTTTGATGGTTTTGCAATACTATCTTAGCTAAACTGGAACTATATTTTCCAGAATTCCTTTCCATTTATTACTACAAATTAATATTGATAGTGAGAGAAGTTTGCGTAATGATTAATACACAGAATTGAGTTAGCAATAACTTTTACAGTATGATGGTCTTTGTAAGCAATGCGCATATTTGCATTTCACACACATTGTCACTGGACTATGGGGTGCCCACTTGGTGTTGTGTAACAGCCAGTACTCTCATTCTCTCTATTCCCACCAGATCTCCTCTTTCAGCTTTTCCAAATGTTGGACCAGGTGCAAGTAAAACTCTCTATGAACAGACTGCACTTTGTTCTGCAGGTTACCTGCATTATCAAAGTTGTTTGTGAGGCACAGGAATGGGATTCAGTTGTATGTGTGTGTGTAGGAGGGTGTTCACATTATTCTTAAGGGCTACAGTTTGCCTTTGACCTCCCCCTTCTTGACAATCTTCTTTTCTCAAGTCTAACCCTAACAGCTTCATGCACAAGGCTAGATGCAGAAGCAACACACAGCACTCAACCTGATGCCACAATTGTTCAAGATTTAATTCCTGCAACAAATTCCTTAATATATGTCATAAATAGTATTTCTGTTGCTCCAACTGATGCATTTAAACAAGTATTATAATTCATGAATTTGAGTGGTTAATTTTTGCAAGTTTTATTAATCCTAAGAAGCATTCCTTTTTGCCTTAGAATTTTAAAAAATCAGGAAATATGCCTTCCACAAAAGTCAGCAGAGTTACTTGGAGAGACTCGAAGCTGTCACGTCAAGATTCAATACTGAGCAGAGTGACAGGCAGCTTTCTAAGAAAAATGCTTTGGCACATAAGTGTAGCAGCTTTTCTTGGATAATAAGCAAATTCAGCTTTCATTTTCTTCCTGTACTTACTTCATACGCTTAATATTTCAAATAATAATTGACAGCATCACTTTTCTCTCTTTACCGCTCTATTGAAGGTTCTTGAAACCAGAGTCTATGTATTTGTATCTGTATCATCAATTCTGAGCTCATGGTAGGTTCTCAAAAATACTAGTTGAATAAATTAATACTTTAGCAGAATACATTGAAGGAGAATGCAACTTCACAAATGCCACATGGATCTGATGAGTAGCTGGAGTTTAGAAGCAGAGTGATTGAAGATAACAAATGATTCAAGGAACAGCAAACTTAGTATAAAAAATAAAAGACATGAATAATTTAGAATACTCAAAGAAATCCACATATGAGAATAAGAGGAGGAAAAGAGTAAAGGAGAGGGGCAAAGATAGGAGGAGGGGGAAGTAGAAGGAAAAAGAGACTGAAAGAAAGAACACAAGCAAGTTTAACACAAACACATTTTAAAATTCCCCACATTTAAAGACTTTACTAGTTCGTATCATTTAAAAATGTATATATTACATAAGATATATTTAAAAAATAGGTCGATTGACTAGAATTCAAATGGAATAAAATTAGAAAATAATTAGGTAGAGAGGAGCTTAAGATGGCGGCCAACAGGTTGAACTATAAAAATCTCTGTGGAGGCAAGTGACAATAAAGACTCTACACATAAGTAGGTGGGTGCTGGTGGGAGCGTGAAAATCTGTCTGAGGAGATACTCAACTGCAAGCACCGGGGTCCCTTCTCTGAGGGCAACTGCAAGCTCTCACCACCCTGAAATTAGGGCTCAGCTCCCAAGAATGCCACAGAAATGTCTGCTGCCTGTGGGAAGGCACCTGAGAAAAGCCTGCTGAATTCAGCTGGTTCCCAGCATCTGGCACCCAGTGACACCATCACCTGGCATACTGGATCCACTGGAGTGCATTATTTGATTTTTGGAGAGAGAGCATGGGGGAATCCAGAGAGAGGCATATATGCCTGGTGAGAAGCCTCCCACTGTAGCCATTTTCCAGGCAGAGATTTGCATTGTTCCACCAGCTCCCCCCCCCCAGTCCCCAACTTGCTGCCTAAGCAACATACAAGTAATTGCTCCAGGCACTCCCTTACCATTTAAATAGGAGATAGACCTAACAAGGTGCTGGAAGGGGTTGCAGACACAGACCAGAGACCTGATCTCTGTCAATGGCAGATCAACTACTCAGGGCTGGATTATGGTCCAGAGGAAATATCCTGAGAACACAAACTTCAGAGGGCCCTGAGAGTGCTGAGTTCCAGGCACCCCACCCCCTACCCTAATCTAACCATGGGACAAAGGATGTGGTCAGAAAAGGATGAGGAAGAACTCCAAAGAGATTAGTGTGAATCCTGGCTGACACAAGCTCCCTCCTCCCCAGTAATCCTCTTGAGGAGCTCAAGGCCACCTAGTTCATAATTGTATGATAAAACTTGTTTTGAGTGTAGGTTGAAGTTTATTTTGAATGTATATTGAAACTTGTTTTTAAAACTCAGATGTATGCTTGCTTTTCCACCCAAGCCCAGTAGTATACTTTTGGTAAACAAGTTCACATACCAAAAGAAAACCGCAGAGTCACGGTGCAGACCCTCTGGCCCCATTTCCTGCTCCAGTCCTCTAGTAATCTCACAATCCAGATGTCCCAACCGGTTCCACCCAGCCCACCTGACCGTTAATAGTCGGCCATGGTCAGCCGTGACCCGTGACCATACAAACCAACCAATCCCAAACGCCCCCATACCCAGTAGGAGAAATTACCCAATCATGTGTGAACAAGTTTAAAGTTCTTTCCCCTCCCTTGTAACTGTGTATATAAGCTGCTTGCTGCGCTGGGTCGGGGCTCTCATTCCTGTACCACTGTGCTGATTACAGATGTGAGCCCAGACTCGAGCCTGAATAAAGGCCCTCGTGTGATTTGCATCGGAGCTGGCTCTTTGGTGGTCTCTTGGATTCAGGATTCAGGTACAACATTTGGGGCTCGTCCAGGATCCCAGAGACCCGCCCCCGAGACACCCCCAGCCCAGAGGGTCCCAGCACCAGCAGGTGAGTGCACTCGTTCTTCTGTCTATCAGCGCACATTTGTATTATCCGTAGGAATTCCACTCTGTATCCAGGTCGGCATTGGCTTAAGCAGACGCGCTGGTGGGTCATCGACCAGGAGTCATGGGAGACGTCCCGTAGCCCCATCTGGAGGACAAAGTCCTCATCTCTGAGGAAAGTCAGTCGCCTAGGGGCACGGACTTACCCTCAGCTCAGTTTTACTTTTGTCTCCACGGCCGCGGAAAACCACACTTTTATGTTGGTAGTTTCATTTTGTCTGTTGTGTTTGTGGTTGTGTTATTGTGGACGGAAAACATGAGACAGATGCTGACCACCCCTCTAACCCTGATAACTGACCACTTTTCAGATATAAAAGAAAGGGCTCATAATCTGAGTGTAACCATCCACAGGAAAAAGTTTCAAACCCTCTGCACATCTGAATGGCCATCCTTCAATGTAAGATGGCTGCCAGAGGGCATTTTCTCACTAAGTCTTGTTTTGCAGGTTAAGCATGTTATCTTCCAGGACGGACGTCACAACCACCTGGATCAGGTGCCTTACATCCTCGTATGGCAGGATGTAATTAATAACCCCCCCAGTGTGCCAAATCTTTTATTCCACCTCAAACAGGGCCGATGCTCAGAGTCCTGGCCTCACAGGAGACAAAGCCTGGCAGGCCCACGGAAACCCAAGGGTCAACTAAAACCCCTCTTTACCCGGTCCTGCAGGACACAGAGCCTGAGGATTTACTTTTCCCTCCTCCCTATCATGATATCCCTTCGGTTCCCCCAGTGCCTAGAGAGGGCACCATTGGGGGCCAGGCCCCTCTTCCACAGTTGGAGAAGCCCCCGCGTGGACCAGCGGAAGGAACATGGGCACACACCAATCGGGCAGCCGCAGCCCAAAATATGGGACCTGCCAACTCCACTGTGCTCCCCCTCAATGCAATGGGGCCTCTGGATGAAACTGGAGAACAGCCCCTGCACTATTGGCCATTCTCCACCTCTGATTTGCACAACTGGAAAACCCAAACTGCCAAATTTTCTGACAATCCCAAAGATTTAACTGACTTGTTAGAAAGCATTCCCTTTACCCACCAGCCCACCTGGGATGATTGCCAAATGCTTTTAAAGATTCTCTTCACTATGGAGGAAAGAGAACGCATTCAGGCGGAAGCCTGGAAATTGGTTCTGGGGGAGGATAGACAACTGACCCAGAATCTGGATTTCATCAATGCAGCCTTTCCCCTGTCCCGCCCTGCGTGGGACTTTAATACGGCAGAAAGTAAGGAGAGGCTCCGGGTCTATCGCCAGACTCTAATGGCGGGTCTCAGGGCTGCGGCACACAAGCCCACTAATTTGGCCAGAGTATATGATGTTAGGCAGGATAAGGATGAGAGTCCAGCCACTTTTCTGGAGAGAATTATGGAGGCCTTCAGGCGGTACACGCCTATGAATGCAGAAGCACCGGAGACTAGGGCAGTCGTTAAAATGGCTTTTGTCAATCAAGCTGCCCCAGATATTAAAAGAAAGTTGCAGAGGGTAGAAAGGTTAGGAAAGAAAAGCCTTCAGGACTTACTAATAGTGGCTGAAAGAGTATACAACAGCCAAGAAAGCCCAGAGGACCAGCAGACCAGAATAAACAACCTCCAGACTCGCAACTTAACCAAAATCCTGCAGGCCACCACCACCAATGACCACCAGGAGAAACAGAGACACCTCAAAAAACTGGCCATGGAGCCAGGTAAGGAGGGCAGTTGTCAGAAGGGATGCCGCAACTTAAACAGAAACCAGTGTGCATATTGCAAAGAAGAGGGTCATTGGGTGAAAGACTGTCCCAAGAAACACCCTGATCCCAGGGATCCAGGAGATACACATCCTAAACCTGGGGGAAAACCTATATCCTAAGGACTAGGGGGTCGGGGTTTGGAGCCCCTCCCCAAGCCCAGGGTAATTCTTAAGGTGGAGGGGCAGCCAATGCAATTCCATGTGGACACAGGGGCACAGCACTCTGTCCTACTACAACCACATGGAAGGGTATCAAACAAGATTTTGTGGGTGCAGGGGGCCACGAACACTAAGCTGTATCCATGGACCACCCAAAGGACTGTGGACCTTGGCGTGGACTGAGTGTCTCACTCCTTTATAGTTATCCCTGAGTGCCCATACCCCCTGTTAGGTCAAGACCTACTCACCAAAATGGGAGCTCAAATCAGCTTTCACCCAGAGGGGACAAAGATTTTTAAACAAAAATGGACATCCTATCCAGATGCTCACTATAAGCCTGGAGGATGAGTATCATCTCCTCCAAAGGCCACTACCACCAATGGATGATATAAACTGTTGGCTACAGAGTTTTCCTCAAGTATGAGCAGAGACAGGGGGAACGGGACTAGCCAAGCACCAGCCAGCAGTGTTCATAGAACTGAAACCAGGAGCCGATCTGGTCAGGGTGTGGCAATCCCCGCTGCCCCTGACCGCATGGGAAGGTATAGCCCCTCACATCCGGCGCTTATTAAGTGCGGAGGTGCTGCGACCCTGTCAGTCAGCCTGGAACACTCCCCTGCTGCCGGTGCAAAAACCAAACTCAAGTGAATATAGCCTGGTTCAGGATTTACGAGAGGTTAACTGGCGAGTAATGGACATACACCCTATGGTCCCAAACCCCTACACCCTCCTCACCTCTCTGCCCCCAACCAGGACATGGTATACTGTGCTGGATTTAAAGGATGCCTTTTTCAGTTTGCCCTTGGCCCCAAAAGCCAGGATATCTTTGCCTTCAAATGGATGGATTCAGAAAAGGGTATCAATGACCAGCTCACCTGGACACGACTGCCTCAAGGATTCAATAATTCACCCACCATTTTCAACGAGGCACTGCAGGAAGATTTGGGTGAGTTTCATACAAAGAACCTCAACCTGACTCTGTTACAGTATGTAGATGATATCCTGCTGGCAGCAGAGGACCGAGACACATGTCTGCAAGGCACCAAGGACTTGTTACAAACTCTGGGCACCCTGGGGTACCGCGCCTTGGCAAAAAAGGCACAAATCTGCAGAATGGAGGTGAGCTATCTGGGATACAAAATAAAAGATGGGCAGAGATGGCTAACAGATGCTAGGAAGGAAACTGTTATAAGAATTCCACCGCCACAAAATGTCCACCAGGTACGTGAATTCCTGGGTTCAGCGGGGTTCTGCCACTTGTGGATTTTGGGATTCACTGAGTTGGCTAGACCGCTATATGAAGTCACTAAAAATAAGCAAGACTTTGTTTGGATGGAGGCCATGAACCAATCTTTTAATAACCTCAAACAAGCATTACTCTCGGCCCCGGCCCTTGGGTTACCTGATTTAACAAAGCTGTTTCATCTATATGTGGATGAAGTGAAAGGGGTCGCAAAGGGGGTCCCGCTACAACAGCTAGGCCCCTGGAAAAAGCCCATAACATACCTCTCAAAGAAATTAGATCCTGTAGCAGCTGGATGGCCCCCATGTTTGAAAATCATTGCGGCAGTCGCCACTATGGTCAAGGATGCTGACAAAATAACCATGGGTCAAGAACTGTATGTCAGTACACCCCATGCCATAGAGGGGGTGCTCAGACAGCCACCAGATCAATGGATAAATAGTGCCCGCTTGACTCACTACCAGGGCTTGCTCCTAGATCCTGCTAGAATTCTGTTCCAGACCCCCACCTCCTTGAATCCAGCCACGCTGCTCCCCAACCCGGACTGGGAGGTCCCTCTCCATGACTGTCAAGAAATCCTGGCCCAGGTGCCTGGGGTGAGAGCCGACCTCCAGGATCAGCCGTTGCCTGATGCGGATAACACCTGGTACACGGATGGCAGTAGCTTTGTCCAGAATGGAACAAGGTATGCGGGGGCAGCCGTAACCACGGAGACTGAAACTTTCAGGGCAGAACCATTAGTGGCCGGAACCTCTGCCCAACAGGCTGAGTTAATCGTGCTAACCAAAGACCTGACTATGAGAGCTGGCAAGAGGTAAACATTTATACAGACAGTAGGTATGCATTTGCCACGGCTCATGTACATGGAGACATTTACAGAGAAAGGGGGCTCCTAACAGCAGAAGGAAAAGCTATCAAAAACAAAGTTGAAATCCTCGAGCTGCTACAAGCCCTCTGGCTACCTAAGACATTAGCCATCATCTGTTGTCCGGAACACCAGACAGTGGACACACCGGTAGCCAGGGGAAGCCGCTTGGCTGACCTAAAGGCAAAGGAGGCAGCCATGTCTGTAAATCATGTCCTAGTAACTACGCTACCAGACCCAGGGGCACCAGAGTTGCCAGATGACCCCAAATACACAGAAGAAGATTTAAATTGGATCAAACACCAACCTACAATACTTGCACGGCTGGTGGAGGGCAGCAAACTGCAGTGTAATCTTACCAGAAAAATTAGGACAACAGCTCCTCATAAAAATGCACGGAAGTATTCATATGGGAACAAAAAAAACACTGAGACTTGATACGACATGCTAAAATAACCATCAAAGACTCACAATCTAAAATTGAACAGATTATGACCAAGTGCTACGCTTGTCAAGTAACAAGCTTGTGTGCCTCTTCACACAAATCCAACCCAGGAAACAGACTCCAAGATAACAGGCCAGGAGCGTACTGGGAGGTAGACTTCACCGAGATAAAACCAGGAAAATATGGTTACAAGTATTTACTGGTGTTTATAGACACTTTTTCAGGCTGAACTGAAGCATTTCCTACAAAACATGAAATGGCACCAATAGTGGTAAAGAAACTCCTGGAGGACATTATGCCAAGGTATGGTTTCCCCATCCTCATAGGGTCAGACAATGGACCAGGTTTTGTTTCTAAGGTAACACAGGGAATAGCTCAGGTTCTTGGGGCAGATTGGAAGTTACACTGTGCATACAGGCCCCAAAGCTCAGGACAGGTAGAACGCATGAATAGAACGTTAAAAGAGACCTTGACTAAATTAGCCCTGGAGACTGGCGGGGAATGGGTGGCTCTCCTCCCCTTCACCCTTTATAGGGTGTGCAATTCTCCCTATAAAATGGGCCTCATGCCCTTTGAAATCATGTTTGTCATTCCCCCACCTATTGTTCCAAATTTAAAACCTGAAGTACTGGTTGAATTTGATGACCAACAATTCTTTTTTTCCTTGCAAGCACTGCAAAAAGCACATGAGCGGGTGTGGCCTGCATTAAAGGCCCTCTACGAAACCGGGCCACCCCCAGAACCACACTGCTATTACCCGGGTGACTGGGTGTACATCCATAGACATCAACACCAGACGCTCCAGCCACGTTGGAAAGGACCCTATGTCGTAATCCTGACCATGCCCACCGCGCTCAAAGTGGATGGAATTGTTCTGTGGGTCCACTACACCCGTGCCTGGCTGGCAGACCCCCTCACTGGGTTGGAAAACTACGTACCAGACTGGAAAAGAATGCTGGACAAGGACAATCCCATAAAGCTAAGATTGCGCCACTCTCACTTACCCCCATAATGCTAATATTATGTATATCGTGTTTTCTATGTAGTGTCATAGCCAACCCGAACCCACACCAGCCCCAAAATCTAACATGGCAGGTTACAGACC
The DNA here is from genome assembly GCF_000164805.1 of Carlito syrichta. Lineage (NCBI taxonomy): Eukaryota > Metazoa > Chordata > Mammalia > Primates > Tarsiidae > Carlito > Carlito syrichta. The sequence continues at coordinate 243,642 of NW_007259429.1, forward strand.
TCTCCACTAATGACATCATCTGGCAGGCTTCAAAAGTAGCCCCCCTAACACATGGTTCCCAACCATGACCAGGGACTTAACATAGTTCTACCACACTGCCACCACACAATGGAAATTAACCTATGGAGGCACTGACGGAAAGTACTGGTACTTTCATGTGTGCCTGGGGCATGACAAAGATAAAAACTGTAGAGATGTCACTGAGTACTATTGCCCCAGCTGGTCCTGCATCTCCATGGGGTTCATAAATTGGAGCCCTGCTAAGTCCAATGATTTGATAAAGGTACAGAGGGCAGGTACCCCCAACATCCATCAAAGATGTAATCCTACCCAGGGGCAGCACTGCAACCCCATAACTATAAGCTTTACCAAAAAGGGCAGAAAAGCTCAAGGCTGGGTAATAGGAAAAACATGGGGACTCAGATTGTACAACCTGCAGCGCGCAGGGTATACGGATCCTGGAAGTTCCCTTATGATTAGAGTAACCTCTCAAACCCCCAGTCAAAAAACCCTCAGCATGGGAACAAATCCAGTTCTAGCACCTAAACACAGACCAGTTGTTATACCAAACCTCAGGCCCCGGACCACCGCATCCACCCCCTTAGCTACTGCTTAGACGGATTCTGAAGCCACTACAGTTGTCCCCAACTCCATAGGGGCCAATATACTTATCTCTGACTCCACCCTACCCCCACCGGTACTGTACCAACATCCTCTCTGGCACTTGCTAAATCAAGCCTACCTGTTTCTTAACGCAGCCAAACCAGAATTCACTTAGTCATGCTGGTTATGTTATAACATCCAGCCCCCCTATTATGTAGGAATTGCAGTAATGGAAAACTATACAACCAAGCATGATTCCAATTCTTGTAGATAGCAGCCAGCAACCCAGGGACTCACTCTCCAGTCAGTAACAGGCCAAGGATTAGGCATAGGCTGCCCCGCACCAGAGTTTCAGTCCCTATGCAACATTATACTACCTGTATCTAGCCTAGATTACCACCTGAAAGTAGCTGGTGGGCCTGTTCTACAGGCTTAACTCCTTGCTTCCACAGGCAGGTCCTAAATCAGACCCAACAAGGCTTCTGCGTGCTAGTCCAATTACTTCCAAAAATTCTCTACCACTCTGATGAAGACATACTCTGGTGGTTCAGCACAGAAGCCCACTGGAGAAATAAAAGAGAACCGATCACCGCCATTTCCCTGGCAGTTCTCTTTGGGCTCAGACTAACAGGAACAGGGACAGGTATTACCTCCCTAGCCACACAGAGCCACCAATATAATAGCTTTAGGGAGGCCATAGACCTAGACATTGAAAGAATTGAAGCCTCCATCTCCCATCTCCAGGAATCCCTAACCTCCCTATCTGAGATAGTCCTACAGAACCGTAGAGGGCTAGACATTATTCCTACAGCAGGGTGGAACATGTGCCGCCCTGGGGGAGGAATGTTGTTTCTACACAGACTATTCGGGTGTTGTGAAGTCGTCCATGGCCAAAGTAAGGGAAAGATTGGCTAAACGGAAAAAAGAACAACAACAAAGTTGGTTCAAAACCTGGTTTAACCACTCCCCCTGACTAACTACTCTAGTATCCACCTTAGCTGGCCCCCTAATCATTTTGCTACTCCTTCTCATCTTTGGGCCATGCATTGTTAACAAACTTGTAGCCTTTGTAAAGGACTGGATCTGCACCAGACAACTTATGGTGCTCAGACAGCAGTACCAGCCGGTAGGCGCCCACATTCAAAACACTTGTATAGACCCATGATTGGGTCTCTTTTTCAGGTTCCTCTGAGAGGGGGAAATGAGGAGCTCAAGGGCCATCTAGTTCATAATTGTGTGATAAAACTTGTTTTAAGTGTAGGTTGAAGCTTATTTTGAATGTATATTAAAACTTGTTTTTAAAACTCAGATGTATGCTTGCTTTACTGCCCAAGCCCAGTAGTATACTTTTGGTAAACAAGTTCACATACCAAAAGAAAACCGTGGAGTCACGGTGCAGACCCTCTGACCCCATTTCCTGCTCCACTCCCCTAGTAATCTCACATTCCAGATGTCCCAACCGGTTCCACCCAGCCCGCCTGACCGTTGATGGTCAGCCGCGACCCGCGACCATACAAACCAACCAATCCCAAATGCCCCCATACCCAGTAGGAGAAATTACCCAATCATGTGCGAGCAAGTTTAAAGTTCTTTCCCCTCCCTTGTAACTGTGTATATAAGCTGCTTACTGCACTGGGCCGGGGCTCTCGTTCCTGTACTGCTGGGCTGGTTACAGACGTGAGCCCAAACTCCTCGAATAAAGACCCTCGTGTGATTTGCATCAGAGCTGGCTCTTTGGTGGTCTCTCAGATTCAGGATTTGGGTACAACACTCTGAATATCAGCAATCCATATAGCTGGTCCATGACTGAAAGGGACAGACCCAGACAGAGCCTTGACATCAGTCACAATAGGAGAACCCCATTTCAGGATAGGCCTGGCTGGGGTAACCTCGTGAGAGTTCATACCTGGGGAAGAGACTATCCTGTACATCCCCAGCAGAGAGCTCCCTGACCATAGGAGAGTGGGAGGGGAGGACTGCAGTCCTACCCACCTCCACTGCCTCTCCTCCTTCCCTGCTTCTTTCCCTGAGGAGAGAGTGAAAGAGGGGGCTCTGCAGGAGAGATCTGATTAGAGGAACAACTACAGAACCTGCCACAAGACGACAGGATTTTTTTGTCTCTGTTTTTTCAAATTTTCAATTTTTTTTATTTTAAAAATTTTCTGACTGTTTGTAAGTTCATTTATTTTTTTAAATATTTTTCCTTTGTGCACAAATGTGTATTTGAGGCTTTGACCTGCATCCCCTCCCAATTTTTTTATCCTTTTCTTTCTCTGTTTCTCTCTGCTTTTTATTTGTCATTCTCTATTTGTATATGTAAATGATTGAGTGTTCATCTTTTGAATTTGCGATTGGTTTTTGCTCTTTTGTTATTCTGGGTTTGTTTTAATACTCATTTTTTTATAATTTAAGAGGTGTGTCAATATATGTGTGAGGTGTGAGGGTTCCACCTGAATCCCACCCTTTTTTTCTCATTTATTTTTTCTCTTTTATTCTTTTTTCTTATTCCTCCCCTTCAGCTTTTTTGTCTTTTTTCTCTGTTTACTTCATACTAGGCATGTGTGTGTTTGTTTAGTTTTCTTCGGGCTTTTCTGTTGTTGTGGCTTACTTTGTCTCACTTTGCTATTATGCAGATTATTTTGTGGTGTGGGTTGGTTTCTGTTTTTCAGCATCATATAGAGTGGTGGTGTAGAGTGGATCTCAGGGAAAAGCATACCAAAATAAGTGAACATTTTAAGTTGCAAGTAGCATCCGACTCCTAGCACACCACCCCCCACTTTACTCAGATTTCAAAAACTACAAGATATAGCAAACTTCCCATCTACCACCCTATTTTAAAATAGAACAAATCCAAAGCCTGGATCAAGGAAGAATAGAGGACTGAGCAAACATCAGAAGGGAAAGCCTCTCCCATTGACACTGAATAACAGAACTAAAGAAAAAACACAAGATATCTGTCACAAATGAAAAAAGTCAAAGGAATACCCCAGGCAATTCCAAGTCTACCAAAGACAAAACTCCTGAGAAATCAGACTTTGGTGCCCAAACAATGGAAGTTGCCAATGACTGGCCCCAGAATATGACAGGGAATCAGGAAATGGTTGGAAAGGGTGAATAAGACTCAAGAAAGACAAGATGCAACACTGAATAACTTGTAACAGAGGTTGTGGCAATAAAAAGATTCATTTAGGAAATAAATAACAAGATGACAAGCATGGAAAGCAGAATGAATCTAGCTGAAGAAAGAATCTCAAAACTTGAAGACCAGAACATGGAATTAACCTGATCTGTAAAAAACATAGAAAAAAGACTCAGAAAGAAGAAACAAAGTCTACAAGAGATGTGGGATTATATCAAGAAGCCAAACCTCTGCCTGATTGGTATCGCAGAAGAAGAAAGGGAAAATGAGAAAAACTTGGAACAAGTATTCCAGGAGATAATTCAAGAAAAAATTTCCCATCTCACCAGAGATGTGACCAAGAGACATAGAGAAACCCCACAAGACATCAAATGAGAAGACAAATCCCTAGACACACAGTAATTTGTCTACACAAAGTAGGCACAAAAGAAAAAATACTAAAGGCAGCAAGAAAGAAAGGTCAGACTACCTATCAGGGAAAACAAATCAGAATAGCAGCAGACATATCAGCAGAAACACTACAAGCAAGAAGGTACTGAAGCCCTATATTCAAAGTCCTCGAAGATAAGCAATTTAAGCCAAGAATTTCTTGCTTAGTCAACTTCAGCTTCATCAGTGAAGGAGAATTAAAATCCTTCCCTGACATCCAATCCCTAAGAGATTATGCAGCTTCCAGACCAGTTCTACAGGAGACACTTAAAAAGGTATTAAGAACACAAGAAAGAAAGAAAAATAAATAAACACTACACACTTCCCACGAGAACAGCAGAGCACAGAATCAACAGAGAATACAGTGTAAAAAAGAAACTTGAAAATACACACATACATTGAACCCAAAGCCAAAAGAAAACAAGCAAACAAAGGAAAAACTTTATAAGAACCTCATGACAGGAATATGTAATCACATTTTAATGATCAGTCTGAAAGTAAATGCACTAAATACACTACTGAAAAGACACAGAATGGCAGACTGGATAAGAAACCATGACCCCATTATTTGCTGCATCCAGGAGACTCCTCTCACTACAAGGGATACACACAGACTCAAAATTAAAGGATGGAAAACAAGTTTTCAGGTAAATGGATCACAAAGAAGGCAGGAAGTGCAATCTTAATATCAGACAAAGCAAACTTTAAGCTATCAAAAATTTAAAAAGATGCAAAAGGACACTAAATAATGATAAAAGGTTCAATCTATCAATAAGAAATATCCATCCTAAACATATATGCACCCAACACAGGAGAATCAGCATAAATAAAGCAACTGTTAAATAAACTAAAAAAAGATATTGACTCTAACACTATTATAGCAAGTCACTTAAATACCCCACTGACAGCCCTAGATAGATCATCAAGGCAAAATATCAACAAGGAGATCCAGAAACTAAACTTGACACTTGACCAAATGGACTTAGTAGATACCTACATATTATTCCACCCAACAACCATAGAATATCATTCAACTCATCACGACATGGAACATACTTCAAGATCGATCACATCCTTGGCCATAAATTAAGCATAAACAAGTTCCATGAGGTTGAAATCTTGCCATGCATATTCTCAGACCACAGTGGAATAAAAATAATTATCAAAACCAACAACATTTACCCAAGTCCACAAAGACATGGACACTAAACAGCATAATGCTGAACAATGAATGGGTCAACAACTGAAATAAGAGAAGAAATTGAAAGATTTCTGGAAACAAATGAAAGTGAAGAAACATCTTACCAAAACCTCTGGGATGCCATGAAATCCATTTTCAGAGGGGAATTTATATCTCTACGAACACACTTCAAGAAAATGGAAAGGTCACAAGTGGAGAGCCTAACAAATCACCTAAGGGAACTGGAAAGAGAAGACCACCAAAATCCCAAATTTAGAAAAAGAATCAAATTCACAAAATTAAGAGCCCAAATACAGGACATGGAAGACAAAAATACTGTAGAAAGCATCACCAAAACAAAAAGCTGATTCTTTGAAAGATTTAACAAGATTGATGGGTCTCTAGGCAGAATGACCAAGAAAAAGAGAGAAAAAACCCAAATGAACACAATCAGAAATACAAAAGGTCAAACCACACCTGACCCCAAAGAAATACAAAGGATTATCAGAGATTACTATGTATACCTATATGGAAACAAACTTGATAACCTCGACGAAATGGAGGACTTTCTGACATGACACAACCTACCCATGTTAAAACAAGAAGACATGGAGACACTAAATAGACCAATAACAACCCAGGAAATTGACTCTGTCATACAAAAACTACCTACCAAAAAAACCCTGGACTGGATGGCTTTCCAGCAGAATTCTACAAAATGTAAAAGAAGGAGCTGATACCAATCCTACTGAAAGTATTCCAGGCAATTGAGAAAGATGGAATTCTCCCCAAGTCATTTTACAAAGCTCATATCACACTGATATCCAAACAGGGTAAAGATCCAACAAAGAAAGAGAACTACAGGCCAGTATCCCTTATGAACCTAGATGTAAAAATCCTCAACAAGATTCTAGCAAATTGGATCTAAAAACACATCTCAAAAATAATCCACCATGACCATGTAGGCTTTATTGCCATGATCCAGGGCTGGTTCAACATACGCAAAACCATAAATGTCATTACATACATCAACAGATGTAAAAACAAGAGCCACATGATTATCTCATTAGAGGCAGAAAAAGCTTTTGATGAAATCCAGCAACCCTTCATAATAAAAACCCTTAAACACCTAGGTATAGAAGGAACATACCTCAAAATAGTAAGCACCATCTATGACAAACCCGCAGCTAACATATTGCTAAATGGACAGAAACTAGAAACATTTCCCCTGAAAACAGGAACAAGACAAGGCTGCCCACTCTTATGCAATATTGTGTTGGATGTCCTAGTTTGGGCAATTAGACAAGAGCAGGACATCAGGGGTATCCAAATGGGAAAAGAGGAAGTCAAGTTATCCCTCTCTGTTGATGATATGATCCTATACCTTGAAGATCCAAGAGAATCTGTCAAAAACCTGCTTGCACTGATAATGGACTTTGGCAAAGTCTCAGGATACAAAATAAATGTGCAAAAGACAGTTGCATCCCTATACACCAACAACAAGCCGGCAGAGACCCAAATAAAAAGCACAATCCCATTCACAATAGTCATCAAAAAAAAAAAAAAAATGAAATACCTCGGCATCTCCCTAATCAGAGAAGTGGAATTCCTTTATAATGAGAACTATAAAACACTGTTCAACAAAATCCAAGAAGACACAAACAAATGGAAAAATATTCCATGCTCATGGACAGGAAGAATCAACATTGTTAAGATGTCCATCCTACCAAAGGCAATGTGCAGATTCAACGCAATACCCATTAAGTTACCAACATCATTCTTCTCAGACCTAGCAATGACAATACAGAAATTCATACGGAAAAATAAATGACCATGAATAGCCAAAACAATCCTTAGCAAAAGAAACAAAGGAGCAGGTATCACATTTCCAGACTTCAAACTTGACTATAAGGCTACAGTTATCAAAATAGCCTGGTATTGGTACAAGAACAGGCACATAGACTAATGGAACAGGATAAAAATTTCGGAAGTAAAGCCTCAATTTCTCAACCAATTCATCTTTGACAAAGCCTCCAACAACAACCACTGGGGAGAGGAGAACCTATTCAGTAAATGGTGCTGGGAAAACTGGCTGACCATATGCAGAAGATTGATACAGGACCCCTATCTATCACTATACACAAAAATTAACTCTAAATGGATCAAAGACCTAAACATAAAACCTCAAACTGTAAGAATCTTAGCGCAGGAGACACCTTTATGGAAATTGGAACTGGGAACCAATTCTTATTCAGAACCTTAAAGGTCAATACCTTACAAAAAGGGATAGACAAGTGGGACCTCATCAAATTAAAGAGCTTCTGCAAGGCAAAATAAGCCATCAAGGGAGTAGGGAGACAGTCCACAGAATGGGAAAACATATTTGCTAACTGAATATCTGACAAAGACCTGACATCTAGGATCTACAAGGAACTCAAATGCGCCAAAAGGAAAAAACAAACAGCCCCTTTAGAAAATGTGCAAAAGACATGAATAGACACTTCTCAAAAGAAGATATATGGGCAGCCCACAGACATATGCAAAAGTGCTCAGTCTCACTCATCATCAGAGAAATGCAAATCAAAACCACATTGAGATACCACCTAACCCCTGTAAGAATGGCCATCATTAATAAAACAAACAACAACAGATGCTGGCGAGGATGTGGAGAAAAAGGAACGTTTCTACACTGCTGGTGAGAATACAGACTAGTACAACCTCTTGGAAGACAGAGTGACAATTTTTCAAACAACTAAAAATTGACCTTCCATATGGCCCAGCAATTCCCCTATTGATGATATACCCAGAGGAGCTCAAATATTTCTACAAAAAAGATACCTGCACACATATATTTGTTGCAGCTCTATTCACAATAGCAAAAACATGGAACCAACCATGTTGCCCATCGAAGCTGGACTAGATAAAAAAAAATGTGGTACAAATACACAATGGAATATTATACAGCCATAAATAAGGACAAATATATGGACTTTGCAGCAACTTGGATTGATTTGGAGTCGATCTTACTCATTTATCACAGAAACAAAGAACTGACTTCTATATATTCTCACTCACAAGGCAATCTTGAACAATTATAATGCTATAAGAAAGTGATTTGCATAGTGAAAAACTGTCAGGGACTGGGGGGTAGGAGTGGCAGTTGAGGGATACTGCTAAGGGAGAGAGAGCCATCAACAAGGGTACCTGCATGATCAGTGTTTACAGGCCTAACCCTTCATTGTACCCACATCTTAATAATAAATAAAATAAATAAATAAATAAAATAATTAGGAAATGATAAAACCATGTACTTATTTTTCCTTTGAATTGGCAATCCCACTCCAATATAGTAACACTGAATATACACCTCCAGAAATATCTCCTACATAAAAATAGGCATGAGGTCAATTATCTTGGCATTATTCATGAAAGTAAAATATAAGAAACACCTAAATGGGAATATGTGGACTATTACTTGAATAAATACTGTTTTATCTACAAACTAGACTTAAATATATCATAAAAAATAATGAAAATTTAATTCTGGCATGACAGTCTGATGACTTGCATGAAACCACTTCCCCCAGTGGAGCTGGTGAAAACTAGTAAAATAAGCAATCACATAAAATCTCTAAAATGGTTCTAAAGACATACAGAAAATGAAGAAATATTTATTTAAAGAACACTTAACAAAACTTTACGTGGATTGGGGGAGTCTGTGGTGTTTGCATCATGAAGCACCTCCTACTTTCTTCTCTCAGCTCGGTGTGATGGAAACCCTAATCCAGGAAGGTACAGACCAGAACATAGGACTTCCACTCTGCCCAGCTCCAGTTTGAGGGCTACAAAACCAGGCCAAGACAGGAGGGACAGTAACATGACTCATCCTGCCCCCAACTTCATTTTGCAGAGGCTAAGTTCCATGTATTTAAGAATGAGAGTTGGGAAAGCCCTTCTTTTTTTCTAGTCACCACTTATGGGATGGAGGCTCTGTGTTAGGGAACAAGGGAAAATTGTGGTCGCAAATGCCCATATTAAACACAAACAAAAGAAATCGTTCAAATCAATTATGTGACATTTCACCTTAGAAACATTTGAAAAATGTTAAAAGCAAACAGATGAAATAAAATGAATATTAAATACTGTGGTTTAGAGAAGATAAAACCAAAATGGGAAACTTCAAATTTACTAGGATGTTAATAATAATAAAGTCAGAAAATGATACTTTGATGTTAATGTGGAGAAATTTAAGCCCTCATGCATTGCTGGTAGAAATGTTAAATTTTGAGACCACTTTGTAAGTAATTCTCACACATTTGAAAGTGTTACCATTGGCCCAGGAATTCTACTCATATATGCATGGCTCAAGTAAAATAAAAAATAAATTCCATGCAAACATATATTCATAAATGTTCATCAACTATTAAAAAAATAAAATGTATTTTATAAAACACAAGTAAAATATATATGCATACATATGTATAAGGGAATATAATTTGGCCATAAAAAATAATGAAGTATTGATACATGGTACAATCTGATGAACTTTGGAAATATTATGCTGGAAGGAGAGGCAAGATGGTGATGGAACCCATGGGAGCATGAAAGTCTCTGCCAGATTGAGTGACCATAAAGACAGTCTGCATGAGTGGGTGGGTGCAGCTGGGTAAGTGAAAGTACATCGGAAGGGAAATTGGGATCATACATCAGGGTCTCCTTCCCAGAGATGGCTGCAATTCACCACTGCCCTGAGATCAGAGCCCCTAGCACACGGGACCATCAGTAATTCTCAGGGGTCTCTCTGGAGGAAGCAGTGGAGGTCAGTTGCTCCTCAGCACCTGGCACCTGGTCCATGACACCATCCACTGCAGTGGGCTGGGAGCTGGCAGAAGGAAACATGGAGAGGATGCTGCAAGGAAATCTGGAATGGAGTGCTGCCAGCAGTGACGTGACACTGACCATCCCATTTTCTCCATCCCAAGACCAGGCAGAGACCAGCATTGCCCCAACCAGCTCTATTCATCTTCCAATCTGGGACCCAGAGGCAATCTTTGCACCCCTCTGGGATTGGCCACCACTGTCCCAGAGAGGAAATTTCAGGAGGAAACACAGAGAGACAGACACCTCACCCCTAGGCTGGATCATGCACGGACACATCTGACCTGAGTTGGGGACCTGGTGGTAGTAGCAGCAGCAACAGCGGATGAGTTGGGTGAGTCTGGATTTGATTCACCCTCTTCTCAGAGCAGTGCATGGGGCATCTGACCCATGCTAGGAGCAACCAGATAGGTCTGCAACAAGAGTAGTGGGGAGGTGACCAGCAGTACTTGAGAAAGGAATCTGAAGTTCCAAGAATGGCCCCCGAGGGAGCTCTTCTTTTGTTGTTGTTGTTTTGTTTTTTCTGTTTTAATTTATGTTTTAGTACCTGTTTTGTTTTTGCTATCATTGTTTGGTGTTTTTGTTTTTCTGTTTGTGTATGAGTATTTTTGAGGGCAAGTGCATCAATTTTTTGGGGGGGGGTTGTATGTTTGCTTGCTTGTATGTTTTGTTTGTTGTTATTAATTTCTTTAGTGTTAGTTGCTGTGCCTGTTTTCCTTCTCCTTCTCCTCTCTCTTCATCTTCCTCTTGTAGTATCTCTCCCTTTTTTCATTCTTTTCCTTTTTCTTATCTCATTTGCTTTCTTTTTCTTTTCTCTCTCTCTCTCTCTCTCTCTCTCTCTCTCTCTCTCTCTGTTTTTTTTTTTTTTTTTGCATTAGTCTCATTCTGTCACCCAGGCTGGAGTGCAGTGGCATGCTGATAGCCCTCCCATTGGTGACCTGCTTGCCTCAGACAATTCTTCTGCCTCAGACTTCCAAATAGCCAGAACTACAGGTGTGTGCTACCATGCCTGACTAATTTTTTGATATATTGTACAGATGAGGTCTCACTAAGTTGCTCAGGCTGGTCTCAAACCCCAGGCTCAGGCAATTCTCTTGCATCAGCTTCCCAAAGTGCTAGGATTACAGGCTTGAGCCACCATGCTCAGTCCCTCATTTTGCTTTCAGGTCACATACATACACTTCACTGCATGGACAGATTGTGGGGTGTGAGAATTGGGTTCCAGGGGGCCTACACACCTGTCAGCATATACTGTGATCTGCAGATAACTTCTGAACCACAGCTTTTCCCATTATACAGTAATTAAATCTAGAAACTGCAAAGAGCACGGCCCCCCATCACCAGTATGACTTCAAAATTGAACAAATCCAGAGGATCTACATAAGGAAGAATGAAGGATCAAGCAAACAGAAAGAAAGCTCTCCCCCCATCACTGAGCATTGGATTAAAGAAAGGGAGAATAAAAGGGAGGAAACCCATCACAAATGAAGAAGAACACAGAAAGAACACAGGCCACATACAGACCCCTGGGAAAACAGCACCCGAGAATACAGACTTCAGAAATCAAACAATAAAGAGGCCCCAGAATGACTGGTCTCAAATCACAAGCCCAGAGATAAAGATATTAATAGAGAGAAATAATAGAAATAAGGAGAGACAATAGAAAAGAATGAAGGAGTTGATAACAGAGATGGTGACAATAAAGAATACAGTTTTTAAAAAAATAAATAACAAACGGACAAGCATGAAAAGCCAAATTAACTAAGCAGAAGAAATACTCTCAGAGCTTGAGGACCAAAATATATTAATGTGCACTGTTAAAACAGAAAAGAAACTTAAAAAGACAGAGCAAAGTCACCAAGAGATGTGCGATTATATCAAGAGGCCAAACGTACAATTAATTAGCATTCCTGGGGCAGATGGAGAAATAGAGACCACCCTGGAACAAATATTTTATGAAATTATCCAGAAACCGTCCCTCATCTCATCAGAGATGTGACTGTTCAAGCACAAGAAATTCAGAGAACCAATGCAAGACATCAAATGAGAAGAGCAACTCCTAAACAAATAGTAATTTGCTTGCACAAAGTAGGTATAAAAGAAAAAATCCCAAGAACAGCAAAAGAGAAAGGTCAAACTACATACCAGGGAAAACCAATTAGAATAGCAGCAGTCTTACCTACTGAAACACTACAGGCTAGATGACACTGGAGTCCAATCTTCAAAGTTCTCAAAGTTAAACAATTCCAAGCAAGAGTTTCCTACCCAGCTAAGCTAAGGTTCATCAGTGATGGAGAATTAAAATCCTTCCCAGGCATTCAATTTCTAAGAGTTTACAGTGCCTCCAGACCAGCTCTATATGAAACACTTAAGAAAGTATTAAACACAGAAGAAAGAAAAAAAGAATGCCCACACTCTTCCCAAGAATGTAGAATAAAGATTGAACACACACACATATATCAACCCCAAAATTCAAAAGAAAACCAACCAACAAACAGCAACAGCAACAAACCCTATGAGAACCTCATGACAGGGATAAACTCTACATCTTAATAATTATCCTGAACTTGAATGGACTAAATGCACCACTGAAAAGACATAGATTGGCAAACTGGATTAAAAAATGGATGCAATAATATGCTGTCTCCAAGAGACTCATCTCACTGAAATGGACATTAGCAGACTAAAATTAAGAGGCTGGAATACAAATTTTCAGTCAAACAGAACACAAAAGAAAGGAGGAGTTGCAATCTTAATATCAGACAAAATATCCTTTAAGCTATCAAAAATTTTTTAAAATATGAAAGATCACAGTATAATGACAAAAGATTCAATCCATCAACAAGAAATATCTATCTTAAGCATATATGTACCCAATATAGGAGCACTGACCTTTATAAAGAAGTTTCTACATAAACTAAAAAAAAGATATTTACTCTAACACTATCATAGTTGGGGACTTAAATACCCCACTAACAACCCTCGATAGATCATCAAGACAAAAAATCAACAAGGAGATTAGGAGCCTTAACTTGACACTTGACTAAACGGACTTAATAGATACCTACAGAATACTCTACACATCAATCATGGAATATGCATTCTTCTTGTCAACACAAGGAATGTACTCCAAGATTGACCACATCCTTGGTCATAAATTAAGCATAAACAAATATAAGATTGAAATACTGCCATGCACCTTTTCAGACCACAGGGGAATAAAAATAAATATCAACAACAACAAAGCGACCTCAAAACCCACAGAGGCATGGACACTAAATAGCATGTTGCTGAAAAACACCTGAGTCAACATGGCTATCAAAGAAGAAATTAAAGATTTCTGGAAACAAATGAAAATAAAGACATATCTTACCGAAACCTACAGGTTGCCATGAAAACAATACTGAGAGGGGATTGAGTTCTTTACAAACACAATCAAAAAAATAGAAAAATCACAAGTTAACAGCCTGACAACTCACCTAAGGGAGCCAGTAAGACAAGACCATTAAAACCCTAATTTCAGCAGAAGAATCCAGATCACCAAAGTAAAAGTCCAGATACAGGACATAGAAGACAAAAATATCATAGAAAACAGTGAACAAAACAAACAAACAAACAAAAAAACCTGGTTCTTTGAAAGTGTAAACAAGATTGACAGACTTCTAGCCAGATTGACCAAGAAAAGGATAGAAAAAAATCCAAATTAACACAATCAGAAATTCAAAAGATCAAGTCACATCAGACCCTGAAAAATACAATAATTATCAGAGATTACTATACACACTTGTACGGAAACAAACTCAAAAACCTAAATGAAATGGAGGACTTTCTGATATCAAAAAACCTCCCAAGTTTGAAACAAGATGAAATTGAGATATTAAATAGGCCAATGAAAACACAGGAAATCAATTCTGTCATGAAAAAACTGCCCACACAAACAAAAAATACTAGACCAGATGATTTTCCAGTGGAGTTCCACAAAACATATAAGGAGTAGCAGAAACCAATCCTCTTGAAAGTATTCCAATTGAGAAAGATGGAACTCTCCCCAAATCACTTAATGAAGTTAACATTGCACTGACAACCAAACCGAGCAAAGATCATAGATGCACAAATACTCAACAAGATTCTAGTAAATTGGATCCAATAGCACATCTCAAAAATCATCCACCATGACTAAGTACGCTTCTTTGCCAGGTTGCAGACAGAGTTGCTTCAACATCCACAAGGCCTTAAATGTGATTAAATACATCAACAAATATAAAAATGAAAATCACATGACTATATCATTAGATTTTGAAAACACTTTTGATAAAATCTAGCATCCTTTCTTGATAAAAAAAAAAATTCTTGAAAACCTAGGCATGGAGGAAACATACCTCAAAATAGTAAGAGCCATCTGCAATAAACCCACAACCAACATATTGCTAAATGGACAAAAATCGGAAGAATTTCCCCTGAAAACTAGAAGAAGACAAGGCTGCTCATGCTCACCCCTTCTGTTCAACATAGTGTTGGAAGTCCTAGCTAGAGAAATCAGACAACAGAAGGAAATCAGGGGCATCTGAACAGGAAAAGAAGAATTCAAGTTATTTCTCTTTGTTGTTGATATGATTCTATACCTCAAAAATTCAAGAGAATCTGTCAAAAATCTTCTTGCACTGATAAAGGACTTTGGCAAAATCTCAGAGTAAAAAAATCAACATGAGTAAGATGGTCACATTCTTATGCACCAAAAAAACATACAGGTAGAGAACCAAATAAAAAGCACAGTCTCATTCACAACAGTATTTTAAAAAATGAAATTCCTCTTCATCTTCCTAACCAGAGATGTGAAAGACCTTTAAAATGAAAAATACAAATAACTCTTCAAAGAAATCAAAGATGAAATAAATAAATGGAAAAATATTCCACACTTATAGATTGGAAGAATCAACACTATTAAAATGTCCATCCTAACCAAGATGTTCAACAAATTTAACACAGTGCTCATTAAATTACCAACATCATTCTTCTCAGACCTGAAAGTGACAATACAGAACTCCATGTGGAAACATAAGTGACCTTGAATAGTTAAAACAATCCTCAGCAAAAAAAAAAAAAAAAAAAAGCAGGAATTATCACACTTCCAGGCTTTAAACTTTATTATAAGGTTACAATAGTCAAAACAGCCTGGTATTGGTACAAGAACATGCATAGAGGTCAAAGGAACAGAGTTTTTTGTTTTTGTTTTTTAATCAAAAGAAATCTGGAAGCAAAACCTCAATTTCTCAACCAACTCATCTTTGAAAAAGCTTCCACTAACAACCACTGGGGAAAGGAGAACTTATTCAGTAAATGGCACTGGGAAAACTGGCTGACCACATGCAAGTGATTAAAATGAGACCCCTACCTATTACCACACACAAAAATCAACTCTAAACAGTTCAAAGACCTAAATGTAAAACCTCAAACTATAAGAACCTTAGAAAATGCAGGAGTCACCCTTACGGAAATTGGAACTGGTAACCAGTTCCTGATCAAAATTCCAAATAACCATGCCATAAGTGATAAGATAGACAAGTCGAATCTCATCAAAGTGGAATGCTTTTGCAAAGCAAAAGGTACCATCAAGTGAGCAGAGTACAGCCCAATGAATGGCAAACAATATTTGTCAGCCATGTATCTGACAAAGGCCTAACATCTAGGATCTACAAGGAATTCAAATATGACAAAAAGGAAAAAACAAACAGTCCTATTAAAAAGTGGGCAAAATATATGAATACACACAAGCAGTCAACAGATATATGAAAAATGTTCAACCTCACTAATCGTCAAAGAAATTCAAATTAATACCACACTGAGATACTACCTAATTCCAGTCAGGATGGCCATCTTCAATAATTCAAAAAAGAAAAACAAACAAAAAACAGATGCTTGCAAGGATGTGAGGAAAAGGGAACAATTCTATATAGTGGGTGGGAGTGCAGACTAGTACAACCTCTGTGGAAAACAGTGTGGTGATTCCTCAAAGACCTAAAAATCAACTTTCCATATGACTCCGCAATCTTCATTCTGGGAATATACCTGAAGGAACTCAAATCACTCTATGAGCAGATACTTGCGTACACATGTTTATTGTAGTATTAATCACAATAGCAAAAAAATGAAACCAACGGTGCTGCCCATCGAAAGTGGACTGGATAAAAAAATGTGGTACATGTACACAGTGGAATATTACACAGCCATAAAGATGGACAAAATTGTGAACTTTGCAGCAACATGGATGGGTTTAGTCTATAATACTCAATGATCTATTACAGATACAAAGAACTAAGTACCACATGTTCTTATTCATAAGCAGACCATGAACAATTATCATAATACTATAAGAAAGGGATTAGTAGTAGTGGGAAACTGCCCTGCGGGAGTGCAGATTCACTTTATCAATAAGGGTACCTGATTTCAAACCAGGTGAAGTGGGGACCAAAGTGAAACCCATACTTTACATGTACAATGACCATTTGTATACCTCACCCTGAATTATATCCCACATCTTTAAAATAGCAATTTAAAAAATAATTTAAAAATATGCTAACTGAAATAAATTAATCATAAAACACATAAGATTATATTTATTTTAAAAATTTCAGAATTGACAAATACATAGAGACAGTAAGTATATTAGTGGTTCCCAGGACTGAAGAAGACTAGGGATTGGGCTGTTATAGCTAATGTGTATTTTTTTTTAGAAATATATATGCCAGAGATAATAATGTTAGAGATAATCAATAGACTATATATTAGAGATAGTAATATTCTATAATTGTGATGATGGCTGTACACTCTGTGACTATACAAAACATTAAATGGTACACCTCAAATTTTGTAATTACAAAGTATGTGAACTATATCTCAATATAGTTATTAAAAAAATGAGAAATAACTCTATGAACAAATATGCAGACATTTTTATGCTATGTATTTCAGTAAACAAAAATCACTGTATATTTTTTACTTCATATGTAATAGGACAGATAAATTCCAACTTGCAATGGGTTTACAATCCAATAAACCTATCACAAATGAATAACGATTATAACTTAAAAACGCACTTTCACCTCACCTACCAAAATCATAGTTTACGCTCGCCTACCTTAAATATGCACAAAAAACTTACATTAACCCACAGTTGGGCAAATCATCTTACCCAAATCCTATTTTGTAGTAAAGTGTTGAATATCTTATGCTATCTATTGAATTATGTACACTATATTAAAATTGCAATGATGTTACACCATCACAGTCAAAAAATTGTTATTCCAGCAGTCATAAATCAGATACCATCTCTATGCTGTATTTAATTGAGAAAGAGGAAATTCAAATACATCTCTTTTCAAAAACTTAAAAATAGAAAACAGAAATTATATAAAGCAAGTATATAGGAGTTGAGTGTTAATTATAAGATTAATGACAGAAAGAGAAGATATAAAATAATTTTCATAGATTTAAAAATCTAATCCAACACAGGTAGGAACTATAATAAATAGAAATAGAAATAGAAACAATGAATCTAACTGAATGTCCCATTCATACCATCACCTCACATAAAGAAAAGTAAAAAGATTGTTCAAAGTGTTTTTTTTTTCTTTTCTTTTCTTTTTTTTTTTTTT